>NW_027454456.1:12500-78208 GCF_040206685.1 Ascaphus truei | reverse complement strand
TAGCGCGGTCCGCCCCCTTTCGTGACGTCACTGGCGACAGTCACTAAAAAACAAATGTATAACTTTCGCTGACGGCGACGGGTGACGTCATCAGTCGCGTCGCCAGCACTATAAACGCGGCCTTAATAACATGTTAATCAGATGCAACGGGGGCAAACCGCGCCCCCCCCCCCTCCCACAGGTCAGCCGCTCCGCGCCCCCCCCCCCCCACAGGTCAGCCGCTCCGCGCCTCCCCCACAGGTCAGCCGCGCCACACACCCCCACCAGGTCAGCTGCGCCCCCCGCAGGTCAGCCGTGCCCCTCCCCCCCCAGGTCAGCCGTTCCCTTGCTGCCCTCACCCAGTATGGCTGCTCCTGGCCTTTCTAGCCCCGCCCCCCAGGTGTGGTCACATAGTGACGGCATTCTGCCTGGGGGGGGGGGGGATGTTGGCTCCGGGCCGGGGACTCGGATAGCTGGCTCGGGGGGGGAGGGAGGGGGGCGGCTGGCAGAAGGCTGGCAGCAGCAGCAGGGCAAGGAGAATAAGGCCGCGCTTATAGTGCTGGCGACGCGACTGGTGACGTCACGCGGCGCCACCATCGAAAGTTATAATTTGTTTTTTAGCGACTGTCGCCAGTTGACGTCACGAAAGGGGGCGGGCCGTGCTCTGTGATTGGTTTAGAAACAGTCACATGTGGCGACTGTCTCTAAAAAACAACATTTACCCGGTTCAAAATGTTTGGTTGCTGTCGCGCTTACTATAAGCGCGAGAGGCGGAGTCAGGGGATTTGTTTCGGTGCGACACCGCATGTGCCAGGCACTGTAAGTGCAGCCTAACACACACCACACTGACTGACACACACACCACACTGACTGACACACACACATACACACACACTGACTCACTGACACACACTGACTCACTGACACACTGACTGACTGACACACACACACACACACACACTGACTGACACACACACACACTGACTGACACACACACACACACACACACACACTGACTGACACACACAACCACACTGACTGACACACACACATACACACACACTGACTCACTGACACACACTGACTGACACACACACACACACACACACACACACTGACTGACACACACACACACTGACTGACACACACACACCACACACACACACACACACACTGACTGACACACACACACACACACACACTGACTGACACACACACACTGACTGACACACACACACACTGACTGACACACACACACACACACTGACTGACACACACACACACACACACTGACTGACACACACACACACAGACAGATTTATATATAAATCTGACCTCTTGTGGATGTATTTCCAGGGGTATATTGTATTAATGAGCCCCTGTCTTGTCTTTCTGCTTTTTGATAAGCTTTATACACAGCATCCTTTTTATACTACTACTTTTCACACGTATTGTTTAACGGAGAAGCTCGGCCCTCGCTAATGGAGACCTCCGTACAATTCCTCGCTAGTCGGAGGCACTGGCTGGAAGGAATGTAGTTGATCCACCTCTGGTCATGATTGCTCATAGGATCCAAATAAGCGTTACCGACACCTCTTTAACATGGGTCCTGGTGCAAATCCCATCATCTAGAATGTAAATATCCAGAGAGGTGGCTTCTGTACCCATCAAATCCATAGTAACATTCAAACCGAAATGGTTATTCAGTTCACTGACAAATGTCATCAGGGACTCCATGGTACCATTCCAAATGATGATGTCATCGATTACATCACTAGCTGTGGAGGAGCCACATCACCTCCTCCCAGAACCCCATATATAAGTTGGCTAACGATGGCGCAAATCTAGTGCACATAGCAGTGCTACATGTTTGACTGTAATAATTTTCCTGGCACAAGAAGTAATTGTGCTGAAGGATAAATATATACTGGCGAGTAGAAAATCGCATTGTGAAATGGGTAAACTTTTACTAGTGTTTAAAAAATGCCGCACTGCTTCAACCCCTCCCTTATGAGGAATGCAGGTGTACAATGAAAAAAAAAAAAATATTTGTATGTGTATGTATATGATGTAGAGGTATCAGTACCGTGTTAGCCGAGCTTTAATAATCAAAAATGAATTGACAATACCGTTCTGTGGCTAACTAAATGCTTTTATTTGTGCGAGCTTTCGAGATACACTTTTGAGAATCTGGAGTATAAAATCAGAGGAAGGTTCACCTGTTCCTCCAGCAATGTCGTGTACCTCATCATGTGCATGAAATGCCATGGGCCCCCCCCCCTCTGTCCGTTTGCCCCCCCCTCTGTCCGTTTGCCCCCCCTCTGTCCGTTTGCCCCCCCCTCTGTCCGTTTGCGCCCCCCCCCTCTGTCCGTTTGCCCCCCCCTCTGTCCGTTTGCCCCCCCCCCCCCTCTGTCCGTTTGCCCCCCCCCCCCCTCTGTCCGTTTGCCCCCCCCCTCTGTCCGTTTGCCCCCCCCCTCTGTCCGTTTGCCCCCCCCCTGTCCGTTTGCCCCCCCCCCCCTCTGTCCGTTTGCCCCCCCCCCCTCTGTCCGTTTGCCCCCCCCCTTCTGTCCGTTTGCCCCCCCCCCTTCTGTCCCCCCCCTTCTGTCCGTTTGCCCCCCCCCCCTTCTGTCCGTTTGCCACCCCCCCTCTGTCCGTTTGCCACCCCCCCTCTGTCCGTTTGCCACCCCCCCTCTGTCCGTTTGCCAACCCCCCTCTGTCCGTTTGCCAACCCCCCTCTGTCCATTTGCCAACCCCCCTCTGTCCGTTTGCCCCCCCCCTCTGTCCGTTTGCCCCCCCCCCTCTGTCCGTTTGCCCCCCCCTCTGTCCGCCCCCCCCTCTGTCCGTTTGCCCCCCCCCCCCCTCTGTCCGTTTGCCCCCCCCCTCTGTCCGTTTGCCCCCCCTCTGTCCGTTTGTCCCCCCCTCTGTCCGTTTGCCCCCCCCTCTGTCCGTTTGCCCCCCCCCTGTCCGTTTGCCCCCCCCTCTGTCCGTTTGTCCCCCCCCCCTGTCCGTTTGCCCCCCCCCCTCTGTCCGTTTGCTCTCCCCCCCCCCCTGCATGAGCGTGCGAGCACAGCGGGAGAGGGGATGTGCTGATCCACATTGAAGAAGGTAAGCGCGCCAAGCACATAGCGAGCTCAGCGCCAGCGGGGGACTCAGCCTTAGGAAGCGGTGTGGGATGGGAGGAGGCAACAGAGGGGATGTTCTGACGTATGGATTACACCTTTTCCTTAAAATAGTCAGCAAAGTCCTGAGGTGAGATGGAGGAAGAAGAGGAGGCAGCTGAGGGTGGTTTGAGTAGAGAGTCAAAGACAGAGCACAGTCGGCGTGGGTTAGACTTGTGCATGTTGATTAGTGCAGAAAAGTAGGCTTGTTTAGCTTGTGAGGGCAGAGATGAAACAGGACAGCATAAATTTGTAGTGAAGGAAGTCTGCGAGAGTGTGAGATTTCCTCCAGAGGCGTTCAGAGGAACGAGTGGAGGAACGCAGCATGCGCGTGTGGGAATTTAACCAGGGTCTAGGGTTAAAAGGGCGAGGGCGGCAGAGAGAAAGCGGGGCATGTAGATCAAGAGAGGAGGACAAGGCAGAGTTGTAGTTCCTGACCAGGTTGTCAGGGGTCTGTAGCAGGAGCTGAGAGAGGAGAGGGAGGAGCGTAAAGTGGACTCAAAGTCAGGTAAGTGAATAGAGCGCAGGTTTCTGCAGAACCCAGGGGTAGATGGAGGGGGAGAAGCGAGATAGAGAGAATGAGATGAGGTGATGGTCAGAGAGAGGAAATGGAGAAATCGGAGAGAGAGAAGTTTTTAGTGAAAACCAGGTCTAAGTAGTGGCCATCCTTGTGGGTGCTGGCTGCAGTCCACTGTTGAAGGCCAAAAGAAGAGGTTAGAGAAAGAAAGCGGGAAGCCCAAGGGAGAGAGGGGTCATCAATGTGGCAATTGAAGTCCCCAAGGAGAAGAACAGGGGAGTCTGAGGAGAGAAAGAAAGAGAGCCAGGATTCAAAGTGAGAGAGAGAGGCAGAAGAGGGATGAGTAGAGGTAGGTGGGCGATAGATGACTGCCACATGGACAGGGAGAGGAGAGAAAATCTTGACAGTGTGAACCTCAAAGGAGGGAAAAGCAAGAGATGGAGGAATAGGAAGGGTTCGGTAACGGCAGAGAGAGGAGAGCAGGAGCCCCACACCTCCACCCCTGCCATCAGGGCGCGGAGTGTGGGAGAAGGAAAGGCCACCATAAGAGAGGGCAGCTTCCAGAGCAGAGTCAGACTGAGTGAGCCAGGTCTCAGTTATAGCAAAGAGAAGCAGGGAGTGAGAGAGAAAGAAGTCATGCACAGAGAGGAACTTGTTAGAGAGGGAGGGAGCATTCCAAAGGGCACAGGAGAGAGGGAGAGAGGAGGGAGGGTGGCAGGGGATGGGTATGAGGTTGGAGGGGGTTGACACCAGAAGGAGTAGAGGTTGCAGTTGGCAGGCGAGGACGAGCGCATGTAGGAATAAGGCAGGGACCAGGATTGGGAGAGATATCCCCAGAAGCGAGGAGGAGAAGCATGGACAGAAAGAGAATATGTGAGGAGGATTTCTAGGGGTGTGTTTTAGTGCAGGGTGTATAACTGTGTGGTGTCAGAGGGCGCAGGTAAGAAAGGAGTTCATGTGAACAGAGAAGTGGGGAAGTAAGGAGAGATGGCGAAATATGAATAGAGTTAGAGACATACAGAGGCTGGTGGAAGGAAATGCATAATTTGAAAATAAGTGAGGTCACAGCAAATATAAATAGTAAAGGCGGCATCACAGCGATAGTAACGTGCGGAGGTGTGCAGTCTGGTATAGATGATATCATCCCTTTCCAGCGTAGATCAAATGCAGGAATCGGGGCCAGGAGGTGTGTCCACTTTTCACATCTTTTGAACTTCCTGTTAAACTTCAGCACTAACCCCGGCTACTTCCTTTTAAACTTCAGCACAAACCCCGGCTACTTCCTTTTATACTTCAGCACTAACCCCGGCTACTTCCTGTTAAACTTCAGCACAAACCCCGGCTACTTCCTTTTAAACTTCAGCACTAACCCCGGCTACTTCCTTTTAAACTTCAGCACAAACCCCGGCTACTTCCTTTTATACTTCAGCACTAACCCCGGCTACTTCCTGTTAAACTTCAGCACAAACCCCGGCTACTTCCTTTTAAACTTCAGCACTAACCCCGGCTACTTCCTTTTAACTTCAGCACTAACCCCGGCTACTTCCTTTTAAACTTCAGTACTAACCCCGGCTACTTCCTTTTAAAGTTCAGCACTAACCCGGGCTACTTCCTGTTAAACTTCAGCACTAACCCCGGCTACTTCCTTTTATACTTCAGCACTAACCCCCGGCTACTTCCTTTTAAACTTCAGCACTAACCCGGGCTACTTCCTGTTAAACTTCAGCACTAACCCCGGCTACTTCCTGTTAAACTTCAGCACTAACCCCGGCTACTTCCTTTTAAACTTCAGCACTAACCCGGGCTACTTCCTTTTAAACTTCAGCACAAACCCCGGCTACTTCCTTTTATACTTCAGCACTAACCCCGGCTACTTCCTTTTAAACTTCAGCACTAACCCCGGCTACTTCCTTTTAAACTTCAGCACTAACCCCGGCTACTTCCTTTTAAACTTCAGCACAAACCCCGGCTACTTCCTTCTAAACTTCAGCACAAACCCCGGCTACTTCCTGTTAAACTTCAGCACTAACCCCGGCTACTTCCTTTTAAACTTCAGCACAAACCCCGGCTACTTCCTTTTAAACTTCAGCACAAACCCCGGCTACTTCCTTTTATACTTCAGCACTAACCCCGGCTACTTCCTGTTAAACTTCAGCACTAACCCCGGCTACTTCCTGTTAAACTTCAGCACTAACCCCGGCTACTTCCTTTTAAACTTCAGCACAAACCCCGGCTACTTCCTTTTATACTTCAGCACTAACCCCGGCTACTTCCTTTTAAACTTCAGCACAAACCCCGGCTACTTCCTTTTACACTTCAGCACTAACCCCGGCTACTTCCTTTTAAACTTCAGCACAAACCCCGGCTACTTCCTTTTATACTTCAGCACTAACCCCGGCTACTTCCTTTTATACTTCAGCACTAACCCCGGCTACTTCCTTTTACACTTCAGCACTAACCCCGGCTACTTCCTGTTAAACTTCAGCACTAACCCCGGCTACTTCCTGTTAAACTTCAGCACTAACCCCGGCTACTTCCTTTTAAACTTCAGCACTAACCCGGGCTACTTCCTTTTAAACTTCAGCACAAACCCCCGGCTACTTCCTTTTAAACTTCAGCACAAACCCCGGCTACTTCCTTTTAAACTTCAGCACTAACCCCGGCTACTTCCTTTTAAACTTCAGCACAAACCCCGGCTACTTCCTTTTAAACTTCAGCACGAACCCCGGCGACTTCCTTTTAAACTTCAGCACAAACCCTGGCTACTTCCTTTTAATCTTCAGCACTAACCCCGGCTACTTCCTTTTAAACTTCAGCATTAACCCCGGCTACTTCCTTTTAAACTTCAGCACAAACCCCGGCTACTTCCTTCTAAACTTCAGCACAAACCCCGGCTACTTCCTGTTAAACTTCAGCACTAACCCCGGCTACTTCCTTTTAAAACTTCAGCACAAACCCCGGCTACTTCCTTTTAAACTTCAGCACAAACCCCGGCTACTTCCTTTTATACTTCAGCACTAACCCCGGCTACTTCCTGTTAAACTTCAGCACTAACCCCGGCTACTTCCTGTTAAACTTCAGCACTAACCCCGGCTACTTCCTTTTAAACTTCAGCACTAACCCCGGCTACTTCCTGTTAAACTTCAGCACTAACCCCGGCTACTTCCTTTTAAACTTCAGCACTAACCCGGGCTACTTCCTTTTAAACTTCAGCACAAACCCCGGCTACTTCCTTTTATACTTCAGCACTAACCCCCGGCTACTTCCTTTTAAACTTCAGCACTAACCCCGGCTACTTCCTTTTAAACTTCAGCACTAACCCCGGCTATTTCCTTTTAAACTTCAGCACAAACCCCGGCTACTTCCTTCTAAACTTCAGCACAAACCCCGGCTACTTCCTGTTAAACTTCAGCACTAACCCCCGGCTACTTCCTTTTAAACTTCAGCACAAACCCCGGCTACTTCCTTTTAAACTTCAGCACAAACCCCGGCTACTTCCTTTTACACTTCAGCACTAACCCCGGCTACTTCCTTTTACACTTCAGCACTAACCCCGGCTACTTCCTGTTAAACTTCAGCACTAACCCCGGCTACTTCCTGTTAAACTTCAGCACTAACCCCGGCTACTTCCTTTTAAACTTCAGCACTAACCCGGGCTACTTCCTTTTAAACTTCAGCACAAACCCCGGCTACTTCCTTTTAAACTTCAGCACAAACCCCGGCGACTTCCTTTTAAACTTCAGCACAAACCCTGGCTACTTCCTTTTAAACTTCAGCACAAACCCCGGCTACTTCCTTTTACACTTCAGCACTAACCCCAGCTACTTCCTATTAAACTTCAGCACTAACCCGGGCTACTTCCTGTTAAACTTCAGCACTAACCCCGGCTACTTCCTTTTACACTTCAGCACTAACCCCGGCTACTTCCTGTTAAATTTCAGCACTAACCCCCGGCTACTTCCTTTTATACTTCAGCACTAACCTCGGCTACTTCCTTTTACACTTCAGCACTAACCCCCGGCTACTTCCTTTTATACTTCAGCACTAACCTCGGCTACTTCCTTTTACACTTCAGCACTAACCCCCGGCTACTTCCCTTTTATACTTCAGCACAAACCCCGGCTACTTCCTTTTATACTTCAGCACTAACCCCGGCTACTTCCTTTTATACTTCAGCACTAACCCGGCTACTTCCTTTTAAACTTCAGCACTAACCCGGGCTACTTCCTTTTAAACTTCAGCACTAACCCCGGCTACTTCCTTTTAAACTTCAGCACTAACCCCGGCTACTTCCTTTTATACTTCAGCACTAACCCGGCTACTTCCTTTTAAACTTCAGCACTAACCCGGGCTACTTCCTTTTAAACTTCAGCACTAACCCCGGCTACTTCCTTTTAAACTTCAGCACTAACCCCGGCTACTTCCTTTTAAATTTCAGCACTAACCCCAGCTACTTCCTTCTAAACTTCAGCACTAACCCCGGCTACTTCCTTCTAAACTTCAGCACTAACTCCGGCTACTTCCTTTTAAACTTCAGCACTAACCCCGGCTACTTCCTTTTAAATTTCAGCACTAACCCCCGGCTACTTCCTTTTATACTTCAGCACTAACCCCGGCTACTTCCTTTTAAACTTCAGCACTAACCCGGGCTACTTCCTGTTAAACTTCAGCACTAACCCCGGCTACTTCCTGTTAAACTTCAGCACTAACCCCGGCTACTTCCTGTTAAACTTCAGCACTAACCCCGGCTACTTCCTGTTAAACTTCAGCACTAACCCCGGCTACTTCCTTTTAAACTTCAGCACTAACCCCGGCTACTTCCTTTTAAACTTCAGCACTAACCCCGGCTACTTCCTTTTTAAACTTCAGCACTAACCCCGGCTACTTCCTTCTAAACTTCAGCACTAACTCCGGCTACTTCCTTTTAAACTTCAGCACTAACCCCGGCTACTTCCTTTTACACTTCAGCACTAACCCCGGCTACTTCCTTTTACACTTCAGCACTAACCCCGGCTACTTCCTTTTAAACTTCAGCACAAACCCCGGCTACTTCCTTTTAAACTTCAGCACTAACCCCGGCTACTTCCTTTTACACTTCAAGCACTAACCCCGGCTACTTCCTTTTAAACTTCAGCACTAACCCCGGCTACTTCCTTTTACACTTCAGCACTAACCCCGGCTACTTCCTTTTACACTTCAGCACTAACCCCGCTACTTCCTTTTAAACTTCAGCACTAACCCCGGCTACTTCCTTTTAAACTTCAGCACTAACCCTGGCTTCTTCCTTTTAATCTTCAGCACTAACCCCGGCTACTTCCTTTTAATCTTCAGCACTAACCCCGGCTACTTCCTTTTATACTTCAGCACTAACCAGGGCTACTTCCTGTTAAACTTTAACCCTGGCTGCTGTGTGCTTACTTATATACTACTAAAATGCCACCTGACTGGCCAAAGTAACTTAATTAGCACATGTGAGGGACGGTAAAACAGGTGGTTTTTCTGAGCAGGGTGTGAAGCTTCATTGAATTAAGACACTTCAAGGGATGATTTGAAGACAGACGGAGACAATTGAAATCTGGTTTTACATTCATTGTAACATCGCCGGAAGAAGAGATCAGAGTATCTCCAAAGCTCCCAGGAATAAAAGCATTTTGTTAGCCACAGAACGGATATATATATATCTATATCTCAGGTCTGCAAATCTGCCTTTCACCATTATCACCCAGCATACAGGGCTTCCACTGCAGCAAGGGATTCTGGGAAATGACATGCAAATGAGCACACACACACGTACACACGTGAAGTCTGGCTGCTAACGAACCATTCCGTTAATAGACGATTATATCTAGGAAAGTTCGCACTGCAGCGCGCCGTGAAGCGGATTGTGGGTGGGACGTTATTAAGGTAATCAATACATGGTTATCGCTCGTCCTCTGGTCCCTGCCAGATCGTGTGTGTGTGTGTGTGTGTGTGTGTGTGTGTGTGTGTGTGTGTGTGTGTGTGATAAGGTAACATGCCGGTGTCTGTGCAGAAGAGCTGACGCTCTAGTGTGCGTTTGCGTCCTGTCCCGCTGTGTGTTTCTAGCACCGTCTCTGTATTTCTTCCCTTCAGGAAATCATGAGTGACAAGGACACGAACCCCGCTGCCGTCCCAACCGCGATGCCAGACGTGCACGGTGACGGGCGCTGGCGCTCACTGGTGAGCACGGTCACCTCCTCCTGTATTTCTCACCACCCGCGGCCCCTCCGTGTCCTGTGCGTTACCCGGCGTGGGATAGTGGGGTCACAGGGTCCCCCCCCTCCTGTACTTCTCACCGCCCGCGGCCCCTCCGTGTCCTGTGTGTTACCCGGCGTGGGGTAGTGGGGTCACAGGGGCCCCCCCTCCTGTACTTCTCACCGCCCGCGGCCCCTCCGTGTCCTGTGCGTTACCCGGCGTGGGATAGTGGGGTCACAGGGCCCCCCTCCTCCTGTACTTCTCACCGCCCGCAGGCCCCTCCGTGTCCTGTGTGTTACCCGGCGTGGGATAGTGGGGTCACAGGGCCCCCCTCCTCCTGTACTTCTCACCGCCCGCGGCCCCCCCGTGTCCTGTGCGTTACCCGGCGTGGGATAGTGGGGTCACAGGGCCCCCCCCTCCTCCTGTACTTCTCACCGCCCGCGGCCCCCCCGTGTCCTGTGCGTTACCCGGCGTGGGATAGTGGGGTCACAGGGCCCCCCCCTCCTCCTGTACTTCTCACCGCCCGCGGCCCCCCCGTGTCCTGTGCGTTACCCGGCGTGGGATAGTGGGGTCACAGGGCCCCCCTCCTCCTGTACTTCTCACCACCCGCGGCCCCCTCCGTGTCCTGTGTGTTACCCGGCGTGGGATAGTGGGGTCACAGGGCCCCCCTCCTCCTGTACTTCTCACCGCCCGCGGCCCCTCCGTGTCCTGTGCGTTACCCGGCGTGGGATAGTGGGGTCACAGGGCCCCCCCCTCCTGTACTTCTCACCGCCCGCGGCCCCCCGTGTCCTGTGTGTTACCCGGCGTGGGATAGTGGGGTCACAGGGCCCCCCTCCTCCTGTACTTCTCACCGCCCGCGGCCCCCCGTGTCCTGTGTGTTACCCGGCGTGGGATAGTGGGGTCACAGGGCCCCCTCCTCCTGTACTTCTCACCGCCCGCGGGCCCCCCCGTGTCCTGTGTGTTACCCGGCGTGGGATAGTGGGGTCACAGGGCCCCCTCCTCCTGTACTTCTCACCGCCCCGCGGCCCCCCCGTGTCCTGTGTGTTACCCGGCGTGGGATAGTGGGGTCACAGGGCCCCCCCCTCCTCCTGTACTTCTCACCGCCCGCGGCCCCCCCGTGTCCTGTGTGTTACCCGGCGTGGGATAGTGGGGTCACAGGGCCCCCCCTCCTCCTGTACTTCTCACCGCCCGCGGCCCCCCCGTGTCCTGTGTGTTACCCGGCGTGGGATAGTGGGGTCACAGGGCCCCCCCCTCCTCCTGTACTTCTCACCGCCCGCGGCCCCCCCGTGTCCTGTGTGTTACCCGGCGTGGGATAGTGGGGTCACAGGGCCCCCTCCTCCTGTACTTCTCACCGCCCGCGGCCCCCCGTGTCCTGTGTGTTACCCGGCGTGGGATAGTGGGGTCACAGGGCCCCCCCCTCCTCCTGTACTTCTCACCGCCCGCGGCCCCCCCGTGTCCTGTGTGTTACCCGGCGTGGGATAGTGGGGTCACAGGGCCCCCCCCTCCTCCTGTACTTCTCACCGCCCGCGGCCCCTCCGTGTCCTGTGTATTACCCGGCGTGGGATAGTGGGGTCACAGGGCCCCCCTCCTCCTGTACTTCTCACCACCCGCGGCCCCCCGTGTCCTGTGTGTTACCCCGGCGTGGGATAGTGGGGTCACAGGGCCCCCCTCCTCCTGTACTTCTCACCGCCCGCGGCCCCCCCGTGTCCTGTGCGTTACCCGGCCTGGGATAGTGGGGTCACAGGGTCCCCTCCTCCTGTACTTCTCACCGCCCGCGGCCCCCCCGTGTCCTGTGCGTTACCCGGCGTGGGATAGTGGGGTCACAGGGCCCCCCTCCTGTACTTCTCACCGCCCGCGGCCCCCCCGTGTCCTGTGTGTTACCCGGCGTGGGATAGTGGGGTCACAGGGCCCCCCTCCTCCTGTACTTCTCACCGCCCGCGACCCCCCGTGTCCTGTGTGTTCCCCGGCGTGGGATAGTGGGGTCACAGGGCCCCCCTCCTGTACTTCTCACCGCCCGCGGCCCCCCCGTGTCCTGTGTGTTACCCGGTGTGGGATAGTGGGGTCACAGGGCCCCCCCTCCTCCTGTACTTCTCACCACCCGCGGCCCCCCCGTGTCCTGTGCGTTACCCGGCGTGGGATAGTGGGGTCACAGGGCCCCCCTCCTGTACTTCTCACCGCCCGGGGCCCCCCCGTGTCCTGTGCGTTACCCGGCGTGGGATAGTGGGGTCACAGGGCCCCCCCTCCTGTACTTCTCACCGCCCGCGGCCCCCCCGTGTCCTGTGTGTTACCCGGCGTGGGATAGTGGGGTCACAGGGCCCCCCCTCCTGTACTTCTCACCGCCCGCGGCCCCCCCGTGTCCTGTGTGTTACCCGGCGTGGGATAGTGGGGTCACAGGGCCCCCCTCCTCCTGTACTCACCGCCCGCGGCCCCCCCGTGTCCTGTGTGTTACCCGGCGTGGGATAGTGGGGTCACAGGGTCCCCCCTCCTGTACTTCTCACCGCCCGCGGCCCCCCCGTGTCCTGTGCGTTACCCGGCGTGGGATAGTGGGGTCACAGGGTCCCCCCTCCTGTACTTCTCACCGCCCGCGGCCCCCCCGTGTCCTGTGCGTTACCCGGCGTGGGATAGTGGGGTCACAGGGCCCCCCTCCTGTACTTCTCACCGCCCGAGGCCCCCCCGTGTCCCTGTGCGTTACCCGGCGTGGGATAGTGGGGTCACAGGGCCCCCCCTCCTCCTGTACTTCTCACCGCCCGCGGCCCCCCGTGTCCTGTGTGTTACCCGGCGTGGGATAGTGGGGTCACAGGGCCCCCCTCCTCCTGTACTTCTCACCGCCCGCGGCCCCCCCGTGTCCTGTGTGTTACCCGCGTGGGATAGTGGGGTCACAGGGCCCCCCTCCTCCTGTACTTCTCACCGCCCGCGGCCCCCCCCGTGTCCTGTGTGTTACCCCGGGCGTGGGATAGTGGGGTCACAGGGCCCCCCTCCTCCTGTACTTCTCACCGCCCGCGGCCCCCCCCGTGTCCTGTGTGTTACCCGGCGTGGGATAGTGGGATAGTGGGGTCACAGGGCCCCCCTCCTCCTGTACTTCTCACCGCCCGCGGCCCCCCCGTGTCCTGTGTGTTACCCGGCGTGGGATAGTGGGGTCACAGGGCCCCCCCCTCCTCCTGTACTTCTCACCGCCCGCGGCCCCCCGTGTCCTGTGTGTTACCCGGCGTGGGATAAGTGGGGTCACAGGGCCCCCCTCCTCCTGTACTTCTCACCGCCCGCGGCCCCCCCGTGTCCTGTGTGTTACCCGGCGTGGGATAGTGGGGTCACAGGGCCCCCCCCTCCTGTACTTCTCACCGCCCGCGGCCCCCCTGTGTCCTGTGTGTTACGCGGCGTGGGGATAGTGGGGTCACAGGGCCCCCTCCTCCTGTACTTCTCACCGCCCGCGGCCCCCCCGTGTCCTGTGTGTTACCCGGCGTGGGATAGTGGGGTCACAGGGCCCCCCTCCTCCTGTACTTCTCACCGCCCGCGGCCCCCCGTGTCCTGTGTGTTACCCGGCGTGGGATAGTGGGGTCACAGGGCCCCCCCTCCTGTACCTCTCACCGCCCGCGGCCCCCCCGTGTCCTGTGTGTTACCCGGCGTGGGATAGTGGGGTCACAGGGCCCCCCTCCTCCTGTACTTCTCACCACCCGCGGCCCCCCGTGTCCTGTGTGTTACCCGGCGTGGGATAGTGGGGGTCACAGGCCCCCCTCCTCCTGTACTTCTC
Organism: Ascaphus truei; assembly: GCF_040206685.1. NCBI lineage: Eukaryota > Metazoa > Chordata > Amphibia > Anura > Ascaphidae > Ascaphus > Ascaphus truei. The sequence goes on along the minus strand of NW_027454456.1, from coordinate 64,596 downwards.
ACCGCCCGCGGCCCCCCCGTGTCCCTGTGTGTTACCCGGCGTGGGATAGTGGGGTCACAGGGCCCCCTCCTCCTGTACTTCTCACCGCCCGCGGCCCCCCCGTGTCCTGTGCGTTACCCGGCGTGGGATAGTGGGGTCACAGGGCCCCCCCTCCTCCTGTACTTCTCACTGCCCGCGGCCCCCCCGTGTCCCTGTGCGTTACCCGGCGTGGGATAGTGGGGTCACAGGGCCCCCCTCCTCCTGTACTTCTCACTGCCCGCGGCCCCCCCGTGTCCTGTGTGTTACCCGGCGTGGGATAGTGGGGTCACAGGGCCCCCTCCTCCTGTATCACTGCGGGGGTTACTGAGCCTGTGTGTGTGTGTGTGTGTGTGTGTGTGTGTGTGTGTGTGTGTGTGTGTGTGTGTGTGTGTGTGTGTGTGTGTGACACTGCTGTGTGTGTATTTCTCAGCACAAGCACTTTGTGTGTGACAGTATAAGGATAAGGAGCGGGGGTGTCACTGCGGGGGTTACTGAGCCCGTGTGTGTGTGTGTGTGTGTGTGTGTGTGTGTGTGTGTGTGACACTGCTGTGTGTGTATTTCTCAGCACAATCACTTTGTGTGTGACAGTAAGGATAAGGAGCGGGGTGTCAATGCGGGGGTTACTGAGCCCCTGTGTGTGTGTGTGTGTGTGTGTGTGTGTGTGTGTGTGACACTGCTGTGTGTGTATTTCTCAGCACAATCACTTTGTGTGTGACAGTAAGGATAAGGAGCCTGAGGTTGTGTTCATCGGGGATTCTAACGTCCAACTTCTGCACCAGCTCGAGGTGAGACAAGTAAGGGGCGGGGCATATCGGTGGGGGCGGGGGTATATAGGGAAGTGGGGTATATAGATGGATAGGGGGGGGCATATCGGTGGGGGCGGGGTATATAGGGAAGTGGGGTATATAGATGGATAGGTGGGGTATATAGACGTGTGGACTATATTGGCAGGTGGGTATATAGGCGGGTGGGTGTGGATGGTATATAGGCGGGTGGGGTATATAGGCGGGTGGGTGTGGAGGGTATATAGGTGGGTGAGGTATATAGACTTGTGGTGCAGGATATATAGGGAAACAGTTGTAATGCAGAATAAACATTTAATAATAAAACATAACTGAATAAATCAAATGTGTTTGCAGAAACCAGTATCACAAATGGGCAAGTCACAAAGTGAGGGGTGGGAGTGGGGGGTGGGGGGGGGAAGGAAAAGGGGAAAAAAAACATGAAACACAAGGAATATACACAAAAAACGGAGAACGGCAAGTATGCTAGGGGGGCGACGTTTTTGAGGGACTACCTCTTCATCTGGCCCATTCCCCCTGGTCCAAAAGGTCCCAGAGGTACTTCACTCCACACGAGCACAAGGAGCAGACCACAGGGTTTGATTACTGTATTCATTTGCTATTGCCATTAACCTTTCATTGACTGTTGTGGACTCCTGGTACTTCTTTGCAAGCTGCTTTCTTGCAGGCTGTGTTCAGCCGTTACTGTACCATTGCCCACGGTTTCTTGTGGTACTTGAACTACTGGCATTGACTGTAGTGGATTCTTGCTTCCCTGCTATTAGCTCTTTAGCTGTATTTAGCCTACACTGTATGTTTACAGAAAAAAGACGGTGTGAAACAGCGCTATAAATATTAATAAAAACACTTAATTAGTGAACAACACTGGCAGCCAGGTAAAAACTGACAGTACGGTCAGTCAGAGAGCATAGAAAAAAAGGGATAAACCGGCGCCACAAATAATAAAGTGAAAACCAAACCAAAATGGTGTAAAGTCCAAAGGGGAGTCCTAGTAAGGCTTGTAATGAAGGATTCTCACATCAACGAAGTAATATGTGGAAAAAGAACAAAACAAATGATGGTGCAGTAAGTCAATCACTGAGACTAAAAGACAAAGTCAGACTAACAACACAAGACAAACAAGGACAGACAAACGAAGATACACTAGCACGGCTTAATAATAAAGACAAAGCTAATTTATTACTGGGTGTGGAGGGTGACAGTAACACGCATCCGGAGGGGTAAAATTAAAAAACCCTACTCACAAGATGCTAGATATTAACAGGCAACAGGCTGGAAACATGCTGCTGGGCTTCCAAGATGGCGACCGGAGCACTCTCACTGGTGTCCTCACGTGACAGAGGTGGAAGGTGGGTCACACGAATGACGGGACTTCCGGGCGGATGTGACGTCACGCCCACTGGAGTCCCACCGCAAACGTTCCTCCTTCACTGTTCCTCCGCAGGTACACCACGATAACACCACGATAACACCACGGCTCCACTGCTGAACTGCAAACTGCAAACTTCTCCACAAGCCAGGACAAGGCTCTAAAAACACTCAAAACTTCCCGACGCGTTTCGTACGCATGCGCGTGGTGTACCTGCGGAGGAACAGTGAAGGAGGAACGTTTGCGGTGGGACTCCAGTGGGCGTGACGTCACATCCGCCCGGAAGTCCCGTCATTCGTGTGACCCACCTTCCACCTCTGTCACGTGAGGACGCCAGTGAGAGTGCTCCGGTCGCCATCTTGGAAGCCCAGCAGCATGTTTCCAGCCTGTTGCCTGTTAATATCTAGCATCTTGTGAGTAGGGTTTTTAATTTTACCCCTCCGGATGCGTGTTACTGTCACACTCCACAACCAGTAATAAATTAGCTTTGTCTTTATTATTAAGCCGTGCTAGTGTATCTTCGTTTGTCTGTCTTGTTTGTCTTGTGTTGTTAGTCTGGCTTTGTCTTTTAGTCTCAGTGATTGACTTACTGCACCATCATTTGTTTTGTTCTTTTTCCACATATTACTTCGTTGATGTGAGAATCCTTCATTACAAGCCTTACTAGGACTCCATTTGGACGTTACACCATTTTGGTTTGGTTTTCACTTTATTATTTGTGGCGCCAGTTTATCCCTTTTTTTCTATACACTGTATGTTTGCTATCTATTTTCAGGAGTGTCCTGATTTGACCAGTTATAGGGGAAGGGAGGCTTAGGGAAGTACCTCTGGGGACCTTTTGGACCAGGGGGAATGGGCCAGATGAAGAGGTAGTCCCTCGAAACGTCGCCCCCCTAGCATACTTGCAGTTCTCCGTTTTTTGTGTATATTCCGTGTGTTTCATGTTTTTTTCCCCTTTTCCTTTCCCCCCCCCCCCCCCACCCCTCCCTTTGTGACTTGCCCATTTGTGACACTGGTTTCTGCAAACACATTTGATTTATTTCTGGTTTGTTTTATTATTAAATGTTTATTCTGCATTACAACTGTTTTCATCATTTAGCTATTAGACAGTGAGTGCTGGTACTTACGTAGATTTGTTAGTACTATACAGGGGAATCAGGGTCCCCTTTGGTTCCGTGCACCCTGCAATTGCAATTAAATTAACATCATCAGAGTGCTGTCTATCGTCCTCCCTTTTACCCAGGGATATATAGGAGGTCCAAGTATATAGACTGGTTGGTGCGGGTGGTATATAGGTGGGTGAGGTATATAGACGATGTATGTTTGCACAATGATGTCTCTCCCCCCTCAGGTCTGGAGGGAGCTCTTCTCTCCGCTGCATGCGCTGAATTTTGGTGGGGGGGGCGATGGGACGCAGCACGTTCTGTGGAGATTGGAGAACGGGGAAATGGAACATATCAAACCCAAGGTGAGGGGCGCGGTCGCTACGGGGGGAGGAGGGGCGTGGTCGCACGGGAGGAGGAGGGGCGCAGTGGCACGGGGGGAGGAGGGGCACGGTCGCACGGGGGAAGGAGGGGCGCGGTCGCACGGGGGAGGGGCGCGGTCGCACGGGGGGGGGAGGGGCGCGGTCGCACGGGGGGAGGAGGGGCACGGGGGAGGAGGGGCTACTGGGTGTGAGCTGTGGGACGGGGTAGCTGTGTTGGTGCTGGGAGTCTGTGTGTGTTGCAGGGGGTGGCTGTGTGCGTGTGTGCGTGAGTGTGTGTGCGCGTGTGTGTTGTAGGGTGTGTGTGTTGTAGGGGGTGGCTGTGTGTGTGTGTGTGTTGTAGGGGTGGCTGTGTGTGTGTGTGTTGTAGGGGGTGGCTGTGTGTGTGTGTGTTGTAGGGGGTGGCTGTGTGTGTGTGTGTTGTAGGGGGGTGGCTGTGTGTGTGTGTGTTGTAGGGGGTGGCTGTGTGTGTGTGTGTTGTAGGGGGTGGCTGTGTGTGTGTGTGTTGTAGGGGGTGGCTGTGTGTGTGTGTGTGTGTGTGTGTGTGTGTGTTGTAGGGGGGTGGCTTTGTGTGTGTGTGTTGTAGGGGGTGGCTGTGTGTGTGTGTGTTGTAGGGGGTGGCTGTGTGTGTGTGTGTTGTAGGGCGTGGCTGTGTGTGTGTGTGTGTTGTAGGGGGGTGGCTGTGTGTGTGCGTGTGCGCGCGTGCGTGCGCGTGTGTGTGTGTGTGTTGTAGGGGGGTGGCTGGGTGCGTGTGCGCGCGTGCGTGCGCATGTGTGTGTGTGCATGCGCGTACAGGGGGTAACCTGCCTCCCCCTTGTCTCTGTTGGTCCCAGATAATCGTGCTTTGGGTGGGCACGTACAATCAGGGTCACAGCGCTGAGCAGATCTCGGGCGGGATTGAGACAATCGTCCATCGCATGGAGGAGAGGCAGCCCCAGGCCACTGTCATCGTGCTGGTGAGCCCCCTCTCCCCCCCCCCATCCCTCTCCCTCCCCCCCATCCCTCTCCCTCCCCCCACCATCCCTCTCCCTCCCCCCGCCATCCCTCTCCCTCCCCCCGCCATCCCTCTCCCTCCCCCCGCCATCCCTCTCCCTCCCCCCGCCATCCCTCTCCCCTCCCCCCGCCATCCCTCTCCCTCCCCCCACCATCCCTCTCCCCCCCCCCCGCCATCCCTCTCCCTCCCCCCGCCATCCCTCTCCCTCCCCCCGCCATCCCTCTCCCTCCCCCCGCCATCCCTCTCCCTCCCCCCGCCATCCCTCTCCCTCCCCCCGCCATCCCTCTCCCTCCCCCTGCCATCCCTCTCCCTCCCCCTGCCATCCCTCTCCCTCCCCCCGCCATCCCTCTCCCCCCCCCGCCATCGCTCTCCCTCCCCCCCCATCCCTCCCCCCCCATCCCCTTCCCTCCTCCCCCCATCCCCTTCCCTCCCACCCCCTTCCTGCTTCCCACCCCCTTCCCTGCTTCCCACCCCCCTTCCCTGCTTCCCCCCACCCCCTTCCCCTGCTTCCCCCCCACCCCCCACCCCCTTCCCTGCTTCCCCCCCACCCCCCCCCCCCTTCCTGCTTCCCCACCCCCACCCCCTTCCCTGCTTCCCACCCCCACCCCCTTCCCTGCTTCCCACCCCCACCCCCTTCCCTGCTTCCCACCCCCCACCCCCCTTCCCTGCTTCCCACCCCCACCCCCTTCCCTGCTTCCCACCCCCCCTTCCCTGCTTCCCCCCCCACCCCCCTTCCCTGCTTCCCCCCCCACCCCCTTCCTGCTTCCCCCCCCACCCCCTTCCCTGCTTCCCACCCCACCCCCTTCCCTGCTTCCCACCCCCCCTTCCCTGCTTCCCCCCCACCCCCTTCCCTGCTTCCCCCCCCACCCCTTCCCTGCTTTCCCCCCCACCCCCTTCCCTGCTTCCCCCCCACCCCCTTCCCTGCTTCCCCCCCACCCCCTTCCCTGCTTCCCCCCCCACCCCCTTCCCTGCTTCCCCCCCCACCCCCTTCCCTGCTTCCCCCCCACCCCCTTCCCTGCTTCCCCCCCACCCCCTTCCCTGCTTCCCCCCCCACCCCCTTCCCTGCTTCCCCCCCCACCCCCTTCCCTGCTTCCCCCCCACCCCCTTCCCTGCTTCCCCCCCCTCACCCCCTTCCTGCTTCCCCCCCCACCCCCCTTCCTGCTTCCCCCCCACCCTCCTTCCCTGCTTCCCCCCCCCACCCCCTTCCCTGCTTCCCCCCCCACCCCCTTCCCTGCTTCCCCCCCCACCCCCTTCCCTGCTTCCCCCCCACCCCCTTCCCTGCTTCCCCCCACCCCCTTCCCTGCTTCCCCCCCACCCCCTTCCTGCTCCCCCCCCGCCCCCTTCCCTGCTCCCCCCCCCGCCCCTTCCCTGCTCCCCCCCCGCCCCCTTCCCTGCTCCCCCCCCGCCCCCTTCCCTGCTCCCCCCCCCGCCCCCTTCCCTGCTCCCCCCCCGCCCCCTTCCCTGCTCCCCCCCCGCCCCCTTCCCTGCTCCCCCCCCCGCCCCCTTCCCTGCTCCCCCCCCGCCCCCTTCCCTGCTCCCCCCCCCGCCCCCTTCCCTGCTCCCCCCCCCACCCCCCTTCCCTGCTCCCCCCCCGCCCCCTTCCCTGCTCCCCCCCGCCCCCTTCCCTGCTCCCCCCCCACCCCTTCCCTGCTCCCCCCCCACCCCCTTCCCTGCTCCCCCCTCACCCCTTCCCTGCTCCCCCCTCCACCTCTTCCATCGCCCCCTCCCTCCTCCACCTCCCCCCTCCCCCTCCCCCATCCTCCCTCCCCCCCCATCCTCCCTCCCCCCCCCATCCTCCCTCTCTCCCTCTCTCTCTCCCACCCCCCCTTCCCTAATGTGCCCCCCTTTCTGCCCCCATTCACTGGTACACAGGTTGCACTGGTCTCCCCCCCCCCCCTTCTCCCTTTGCAGGTTTGCTTCCGCGGGGTAAGTACCCGAACCCCTTGCGGGACAGGAACAGTCAGGTTAATGCCCGGTTGGCGCAGACGCTGCCGCTCTGCCCAACGCGCGCTTCCTGGACATCGATCCCGGCTTCGTGCACTCGGACGGGACAATCAGCCACCACGACATGTATGACTATCTGCACCTGAGCCGGCTCGGATACACACGCGTGTGCCGTCCCCTGCACTGCATGCTGCTGGCAGCTACTGGAGGCCGGGGGGGCACCCGCTGACCAGTAACCACCCGAGGGGCCGGGGGGGGCACCCGCTGACCAGTAACTGCCCGAGGGGAGGGGCCGGGGGGGCACCCGCTGACCAGTAACTACCCCGAGGGGAGGGGCCGGGGGGGGGCACCCGCTGACCAGTAACTGCCTGAGGGGAGGGGCCGGGGGGGGCACCTGCTGACCAGTAAACTGCCCGAGGGGAGGGGCCGGGGGGGCACCCGCTGACCAGTAACTGCCTGAGGGGAGGGGCCGGGGGGGCACCTGCTGACCAGTAACTACCCGAGAGGAGGGGCCGGGGAGGCACCTGCCAACGGGTAACTGCCCCAGTGGACACCAGTTATTAAGTACCCCAGGGAAGGAGTGGGAAAGCAACACCTGAGTAATGAATAAATACTGCAGGGGCAGATCCACCGAGTTATAACCCCCCCATATGGGTAACCTCTTTCCCCCCCCCCCCATATGGGTAACTTCTTCCCCCCCCCCCCATATGGGTAATTACTCCCCCCTCCGCCCCCCCTGTGGGTAATTATTCCCCGGGGGAGAGGGCGGTGCAACTCCAACTGACATCTCCAGAGCAGTGTCCCCCCTCCCGATTCCGAACTGCCCCGGGGGTACCCCAGCTCCTAGCACATGGGGAGGGCAGCGCTGTCATGTCGCGCATGCAAGATCTGTACGCACAGCGGCCATTTGTATATGTCATTATTGTATTTTTTGTTCATTAGCCTAAAAAATGTCCCATTCCATGTACTGTACACTGCTCCCCGACTCCTCACTTCCTGTACACTGCTCCCCGACTCCTCACTTCCTGTACACTGCTCCCCGACTCCTCACTTCCTGTACACTGCTCCCCGACTCCTCACTTCCTGTACACTGCTCCCCGACTCCTCACTTCCTGTACACTGCTCCCCGACTCCTCACTTCCTGTACACTGCTCCCCGACTCCTCACTTCCTGTACACTGCTCCCCGACTCCTCACTTACTGTACACTGCTCCCCGACTCCTCACTTCCTGTACACTGCTCCCCGACTCCTCACTTCCTGTACACTGCTCCCCGACTCCTCACTTCCTGTACACTGCTTCCAAGCTCCTCACTGCCTGTACACTGCTCCCCGACTCCTCACTTCCTGTACACTGCTCCCCGACTCCTCACTTCCTGTACACTGCTCCCCGACTCCTCACTTCCTGTACACTGCTCCCCGACTCCTCACTTCCTGTACACTGCTCCCCGACTCCTCACTTCCTGTACACTGCTCCCCGACTCCTCACTTCCTGTACACTGCTCCCCGACTCCTCACTTCCTGTACACTGCTCCCCGACTCCTCACTTCCTGTACACTGCTCCCCGACTCCTCACTTCCTGTACACTGCTCCCCGACTCCTCACTTCCTGTACACTGCTCCCCGACTCCTCACTTCCTGTACACTGCTCCCCGACTCCTCACTTCCTGTACACTGCTCCCCGACTCCTCACTTCCTGTACACTGCTCCCCGACTCCTCACTTCCTGTACACTGCTCCCCGACTCCTCACTTCCTGTACACTGCTCCCCGACTCCTCACTTCCTGTACACTGCTCCCCGACTCCTCACTTCCTGTACACTGCTCCCCGACTCCTCACTTCCTGTACACTGCTCCCCGACTCCTCACTTCCTGTACACTGCTCCCCGACTCCTCACTTCCTGTACACTGCTCCCCGACTCCTCACTTCCTGTACACTGCTCCCCGACTCCTCACTTCCTGTACACTGCTTCCAGGCTCCTCACTTCCTGTACACTGTTTCCCGGCTCCTCACTTCCTGTACACTGCTTCCAGGCTCCTCACTTCCTGTACACTGCTTCCAGGCTCCTCACTTCCTGTACACTGCTTCCAGGCTCCTCACTTCCTGTACACTGCTTCCAGGCTCCTCACTTCCTGTACACTGCTTCCAGGCTCCTCACTTCCTGTACACTGCTTCCCGGCTCCTCACTTCCTGTACACTGCTTCCCGGCTCCTCACTTCCTGTACACTGCTTCCAGGCTCCTCACTTCCTGTACACTGCTTCCAGGCTCCTCACTTCCTGTACACTGCTTCCAGGCTCCTCACTTCCTGTACACTGCTTCCCCGGCTCCTCACTTCCTGTACGCTGCTTCCCCGACCTCCGAACATGGGCTCCTCACTTCCTGTACGCTGCTTCCCGGCTCCTCACTTCATGTACGCTGCTTCCCAGCTCCTCACTTCCTGTATGCTGCTTCCCGGCTCCTCACTTCCTGTACGCTGCTTCCCGGCTCCTCACTTCCTGTACGCTGCTTCCCGGCTCCTCACTTCCTGTACGCTGAGGTCTGTGATCAGGAGCTATGGTTAGAAGAACTACATAAACCTTTCACATGTATTGTGATCTCGCAGAACTCAAACCCACTTCTCTTATGTAGATAAAGGCTCTGGTTGTGTTAGGGTGTATATTTGATACTTTTGTATACTGCACACCGTATACTGCACACCGTATAGAACGTTACAGTATACAGGAGCGGGAAAGCTGCTTGGAATTATTACATTAAAAAAATGGCAAAAAAATAAAATGGAGTCCTAGAATAAAACAATTATCCGATACACAATGTTTCGCCCGTCTCTTCCCCTCTCCTTTCTCCCTCCCCCTCTCTCCTTTCTCCCTCCCCCTCTCTCCTTTCTCCCTCTCTGTGACGGAAGCTTTGTGACAGGCTATAATAATACACCAAATAACTGGGTTGAACTGAACGAGGCTTAGATATAATAAAGTATATTTATTCCTTAAATAGGTGAACACACAATATAGTACAGTAACAGGCAAGAAGTACACTTACTTGGGGGGGGGGGGGGAATGAGAAGTATCATGTAGCAATTCTCCAGCAATCAGGTAACAATTCAGATGGTATAGAAGACAGGATATAGGGTTGACCACAGTTTATATATCTTTTGTGACCCTATCCTTAATATTAAGTACAGGTGATTGGGCAACAATTACCTGTATCCAATCTTTAACGTGGGAATACATTTGAATCCATGCCCCCTGCTAGTTAGGACATGCGTACTAGGACCCTGGGGTCTCATTTCTGTAGCCCCACATTTACATCAGGAATGCCAGCCCGTCTACCAAATGGGATTTCTGGCAGGATACTCTTTGTTGTAAGGTGTTAAATGTGACACTTACAGACTGCTCTGGTTTGAGTCGTCTCCGCTCTTAGGTAAACAGTGAGCGTGACAAACCCCTTTGAACAATACTTAAGTCCTAGACATTGGGTCGCCTCTCTGACCATATGCTTCCTTGTATGCAAAGGAATTTCCTCTGGGTTTTATCCCTGCCTTGGGATACAGTATTATAAGTCAAATATAAACAGATTAAAATATCTGGTTCCGTTGGGTCTAGCGGGTCCAAACTACCCAGATCTTAATGCCGGAACTGGGACACCATATGGTCCGAGTTTCAGCCCGCTAGGACCTTCGGAACCGGAGATACACAAATATAACTTAAACTGTTTCCTATTTTAATACAAAAATCTCTGCTGTAAATTAAATCACGGTTTTTCACTAAATCCCCATTGAAAACAACGGGCTCCGCCGCCATAGACTTTCAACGGGGCATCGCCGCCATTGAAGTCTATGGGGTTTCTCCGCCATAGCCGGTCAATGGAAATTGGCCGCCATTGGAGTCTAATGGAAAAGTCCCGAACTTTCAAGGGGGTCCATACTCCGTCGGGTTGGTCCAAGAGCGTCAAGGATGGTTCTGCAGCCATGCCGGAGCAGTGCCTACAGGTACCCCAAACCCTGGCCCTCTGGACCCTCCGATATGGATTCATGGTTTTCAGCTTTTTACACTGTCAAATTCCTGAGCTGTTTCTGCCAGCGCCATTGGAACCTATGGCGCGACCCGCTCTCTCGGCACGACCCTTCTCGGGGGTCCAGGATACGGGGACCCGGTGGTGGTCGAGTGGGGGGAGGTAGCCACCTCCCTCCCCGTAGCTGCCTCCCTCCCCCCGTAGCCACCTCCCTCCCCCCGTAGCCACCTCCCTCCCCCCGTAGCCGCCTCCCTCCCCCCGTAGCCACCACCCTCCCCGTAGCCACCACCCTCCCCGTAGCCGCCTCCCTCCCCTCCTCATTGGCTGACTGCTGCACCACGTGACGCGTCAGCGCTTCTGATCACCAGAAGCTTGCAGCATCGGCCTGTGACGCGTCACGTGGTGCAGCAGTCAGCCAATGAGGAGGGGAGGGAGGGGGCTACGGGGAGGGAGGTGGTTACGGGGGGGGAGGTGGCTACGTGGAGGGAGGTGGCTACGGGGAGGGAGGTGGCTACCCTCTCCCCGTGTTTGGTGAGGGGGTGACGGGGCACAGATCCACTCACTGGGGAGGGGGGACAGGAGGTGGAGGCTGTGACATCCGCGGGGAACACACTGCCTGGAGAGTGACATTAGCCCCTGTCATGGCCGCGCCCCCCCGACCCCTCTTGGCCACGCCCCCCCCCCTGCTCCCTACAGACCGCAGATAGCGGTAAAGTGCTTTACCGCTCTCAGCGCGGCGCCTGTCTGAGGCGGCGGGGCCTTAGCCTAAGTTATCAGACCAGAATAGTGTTTGTGACTGAGCTCCGTATCCCGAGCGCGGCGAGGGAGAAGGCGATATCCTGCGTGAGGCCCGTGTCTGCCCATGCTGGGGCCACGGTTCTGCACACCGGTCCCCTGGGAGGTGAGAAGGAGACAGAACGGAGCATTACACGTGGGAGAATGGTAACCACACACAGAAGTGCCTTCCCATCAAATCAAAGCGTTTATTGTGTCCTGTTGAAAAACGGGGTATATTTAAAGGCTCACTGCGCACTGGTGCCACCAATCGCCTGCCAACACGGGGAACCTCCCGATGACACAACGTGTGATGTCAGCGCGCCCAGCGTGTGACATCAACGCGCCTGAGCTTGCTGATTGAATATCAAAACGTTATTATACTATAACAGACTCAATGGTACAGACAAGAAAAAACTCTGAAAGGAAAAAGAAACCCTGGACACGTGTGTGTGTGTGTGTGTGTGTGTGTGTGTGTGTGTGTGTGTGTGTGTGTGTGTGTGTGTGTGTGTGTGTGTGGCGCGCCCCGCCCCGGTAAGAAATGGGGGCTATATGTCTTCCTCCTACTGGTGTAAGTCCTGCTAAGGGCAGGCCGCCAGTAGTTATAATGGGTTTCCCCCGCTTCAAGCCCTGCCTTGATTGGTGGAGGTAGGCCCCCTGACTCTGTGTGGAAGGCAAGAGACACGGGGGAGGGGCCTGCTGACATCATGAGGGGTGGGGCTGTCTAAATTTAGTTGCCTGATCCTGTCAGTGGCAGTTAGTTCGTGTTGGAGTGACTGACCAGAGAGTCAGTATTAGAGTGAGACCTGTTATAGAACCTAGATAGTCCTGGCATAGATGAGGATAAAATGTTCTTTGAATTCCAGCACCTAGAAAAACTTCTGACAGAAGAAATAAAAGTATGCTGGGAACTGGCCGCAATAGAGAAATATATAGCGAAAGCCAGGATACCCAGGGGGTTACGTTTATACAAAAATCCTACATTAGAACAAGATAACCCCACATTCATCACAGAGTGGAACAGGATACTAGATAATTGTTCATTTGAACTGATGCGGTTCATCACAATAACTAGGGGGGAGACACTAAAAAGGATTGACAAAGAAATTATTGAGACCCAAAGAAATTTGGAGATATATGATCACCATGAAGAATTCAATCATTGTGAGATAGAAATTAAAGATAGATTAGATAAGATAGAAGAAACAACGAAAGATAATAAGAGGGCCAAATTTTTAAGGGATAAGCAAGATTACACAGAAAATAAATACAGAGATTATAAGACCAAAGATAAGAGCAACAGGGTAGCAGCACAACACAAAGAAAGAAGCCACTCAAGAACACCAGAAACAAGAGAAAAAAGAGAGAGAAGTAAATCAGTAAGAAAACAGAAACCTTACCATATAGATAAAGAACGGGAGAAAGGGAGAGATAGACATAGATATACAGAAACAAATAACCGTAAGGATAACAAAGACCATTTTAGGGAGAACAGAAAACATAGTAGATACACAGATTGGAAATTATCCAACAACAATAAAAGATATGGAGGAAATTCTAAGAATTATAAAGAAAAAGAATACCCCCCTAGGGAAAAAAGGGATACAACTCCAAAAGAAAATCACTATAGGAAAGATAGAGATTATGAGGGGGACATGCGGAATGAGAGAAGGGATGGTGAGAGATATAGATCACCATGGAGGAATGGCAACCAATACCAAAAGAGGGAACCCCCTTTTCTAGAACAAAGGAGAGGATGGGAGCGAGACAGAGAACCAGAGGGTTATTACCCACGGATGTGGAGAGCAAACTCGGGGATAACATCCAGGGAAGGAAGAGACGGAGGAAGAAGAGAGGCTGTAGAGGGGGGAAGAAGAGACTAACAAAAATAGACAAACCAATTATTAAGTCAGGAATATTTAATCTCAGTAAGCATGTTTTAAGCAAAGAAGAAGAAGGCATACTAAACAGAGGCCTTAACTTTGCTCCCACAAATAGGGCCTCTGCATTCCAAACATTTATGGATGCTCAGAAATACATACGGAGATTAACCTTAAAAAGGTACTTTGAAAAAACTAAAAATGATTATAGAGACAAAGTCCCAACAAATATAGAAGATACATCCAATCCCTATACACACACGTCCTTAAAAAACCCTTCATCCTTCTACCCAAGTTTCTGTAAGGGTCCCTATTTAGAGACCTTCCAGAAACTAGTGGAAGAAGATTTGAAAACAATAGGGGATAAAAAATCTAAAATAAGACCCAATTTCACAAAAAAGGAAAGAGCAGTTCTGGATGAATTGTCAGAGAACAAAGAGTTGGTAATTAAACCAGCAGACAAGGGAGGTGGAGTAGTAATTTTAAACACTGAAGATTACATAAAAGAGGCAGAACGCCTATTGGGGGATACTACTACTTATGTAAAGTTAAAATCCAACCCAATTGCACTCTACACCAAAGAACTAACAAAATTGTTAGATGAAGGCCTGGAGAAAGGTATTCTCCTCAAAAAAGAGTATGAATTTATTGCAACGAAGAATCCTAGAATACCGGTCTTCTATTATCTGCCAAAATTACATAAATCTTTAATTAACCCCCCCGGAAGACCCATAATATCTGGGATTGGCTCACTAACCCAAAACTTTTCAGCTTACATTGATACCTTACTCCAACCTGCGGTTAAGAAGTTGCCTTCCTACCTAAAAGACACAACCCAAGTGATACAATCACTGGACAGGATAGAATGGCAATCAGATTATATACTTGCCACATGTGACATCACATCCCTGTACACATGTATAGACCATGCCCAGGGTTGTGAGGCTACATTGTATTGTCTGGAAAAGTATTTGAACTTAGAAGAAACACAGAAAAAGTTTTTAATTGATGGAATTGGTTTTATCTTGAATCACAATACCTTTTGGTTCGAGGGCAACTACTTCCTGCAAAAAAGAGGGACCGCAATGGGTACCAGGTTTGCCCCCAGCTATGCCAACCTCTTCCTTGGATGGTGGGAGGATCAAACAATTTGGCCAAATAAGATGTGGGAGGCAAACCTGGTACTCTACAGGCGCTATATAGATGATATCATCATCATATGGAAAGGCGACCCTGAATCTCTACATAATTTTTTTACCACAATCAATATTAACAATTTGAATTTAATTTTTACCTATAGTGTGAGTTTGACTGAGGTGATATTTCTAGATTTGGAGGTTTTTATTGATAAAGGTATTATTAACACTAAGACACATTTTAAAACAGTGAATTGCAACAATTTTATCAAAGCCAATAGCTGCCATAAGAAGAACTGGCTAGAAAATATCCCCTACGGCGAGTTTAGACGTTTAAAGCGAAATTGTACGCAACATAGTGACTTTGAACAACAAATAATACCAATGAAGAATAAATTTCTGGAGAAAAAATATAACATACATATAATCGACAAAGCACTCAAAAAGGTAGGAGAGGTAGACAGACAGGACATGTTAGTCTATAAAGAAACGAAGCCTAAAAATAGAGACGAAGCTTTTATTCCTTTTATTACACCGTATAGCACAAATTTTAAGCAAATAGAAGGTGTTTTAAACAAGCATTGGCACATTTTAAAACAAGACGACCTTTTAAAAGAAATAATCGGAAATAAACCAGCGGTTATTTATTCCAAAGCTCCAAACATTAAACAAAAACTCGTACCGAGCTTTTTACCCCCAAAAACTAAGAGCTGCTGGCTAGACCAATTAACAAAGGGTTTTAAAAGATGTGTAAACTGCAAGGCATGTGGAAACAATAGAATACCAGATATTAGAACAACTTCCTTCAATTGCACTATATCTAACCTAGATTATGTTATCAAGTCACACATTACTTGTGATAGCAAAGGTGTGATCTATGTACTACAGTGTAGTTGCAACCTGCAGTATGTAGGTAGGACAATTCGAAAATTGAAAACAAGAGTGGGAGAACACATAAGAAATATATGTAATGGTTTAGAGACTCATAGCGTCTCAAACCATTATAAAATTAAACACGATCAGAATCCTTCTTGTTTGAAATTCTTTGGAATTGAACTAGTAAAACCCGATTGGAGGGGAGGAGATTACATAAAGAAAATTAATAAAAGAGAATCCTTTTGGATTTTCACCCTCCAAACACTGGCACCTAAGGGGTTAAATATAGACATGGAGGTTACAGCCTTTCTACCATAACATCAAGTGACCTACTTAATCTATTACCGTTTTTTAACAACTAAGTTAATATTCACCTCAATAGAAAAACTTAAGATTACAAGTATCCCTATTTTAGGACTGAAAACTGCTGAAAATCTATGTTCCTGATAAACAAATGGCATCTCTAAGATCTCTTTCTTCTCCATGAGTCATAGCATTGGATTCATTGGTAATACCCATATTTTAGATCAACATCTTTTTAAATGCCAAATTTAGGTTTTATCCAAATATTTTAAAGCAACATTAACTTATATTTTAATTACAATTTAAGAATATCTAGCCAATAAGTAAACTATCTCCCCTTCCTAATTATCCATCTTATCTACCTTGTTTTTAATTAAATAGTATCCACACAAAAGGCTTGCCACCATTAAAGTTTTTTAGGCATGCCATTTGTTCTTAATCATGCTGTATTTAATTATTTAATCACCATGTATAAATTGTATCACGACACTAAGTCAACAAAGTAAGAGCAATTGAGTTTAAGGACCTACACCTATGTTATGAGTCAAACCAGCACCCTTGGAGTTAAACTGACGATTCTACAGTGTATATAAGACTGCTGCTACCCTTTGCCTATACACGTCACTGAGGAAGCATTGGCGAAACGCGTTTGACGTTTTTTGGCCATTACAAGCCACCGTAGTGAGGACTTGACTCCCCTGTACTATCTGGCTCGGCGATCCCGCCGTCTGCGCATGCACATGCGCACCGGAGCAGGGAGCTGAAATCTGTATGCTGTGTATGCTGAGGGACAGGCCGTTTTTGAGGAGGACATAGCCTGTGCACGGGCTTTTGGAAACTCTCAATCCCAGCCACCCGAAGTGAAGATCAACACAGCAACCATCTGCCAACAGGGAAACAGCCAGGACAAAGCAGCCCAACCCAGGAAGGGATCCGTTGTGGAGTCTGGCAGCATCTCCTCTCTATGCCTGAAATTATCGGCCGCTTGTAAGTGTTCAATCTCTTTTTTTTCCATTGTTAATAAACTGTATTGCACTATTTTTTCCCTTTATTTTTTGCTAAGGAGGATACCAGAAGGTTTTTCCTCACCCTCAACAACACGCAGCTATATAAGGAGAAGAGTAGAAGAATTCAAGATATTAGATATTTTTGATGTAAGTGTGTCTCCTTTATGTAGCAGTATCGTTCAATCTCTATTGATCCCCCAACATCCCTACTCCCCCCCCTCCCTCCCTCCCCAATCAAACGAAGAGCTGTGTATAATCACTGTATTGGTCCCTTACTGTGGTCCCCTCTCTTCTCTCCCTCACTTATTTGCCTTAAACGCCGTGGAGCCACAAGCAGAGCAACGCGCCGGAGGACCCCCCTTTTTTCTACCAGAACCTAAGGCCCGACCTATTAGAGCTGATAGCACTATAGTGTGGTGGACCAATGCCCCTCACCCTGCTCAAGGGGTGAGGGGGGAAAGCTAGCCTCACCTCGAGGTCTGCACCTTGGGGTGGGTGTCGGTAGTATTGGAGCTCCATACAGCCCATCCTGAAGGGGTACAGCCTGGAGGCGAAGGAGAAGAGGAAGGCCCTCTACACTGTATCTGATTGCTGCTGTGTGCTGCTGCTGGAGAATAAAGAGACATTGCTGCTTTTACAAAAAACTTGTGTGTGTGTGAGACTGAAATCTCTCGCCCTGGAGCAAAGGGCTCTCTTGAAGGATTTCACCCTACATCCTAAGGGCTTACCAGAGATGGAAGCGCTGCACCGTTGCTAAAGATGAAGGCATATACCCCAGAAGCCTGTCCCTGTTGTCCCCTATACCATCGCGGGAGACTCAGGCCCTCCTGTTCCTCACAGGTACGCACCACCAAAAGACACGTAGCCAGCCCTCACGTAGCCAGCCCCCCTAGGGGTCCAGTATACGACCGGGGGGAGGGGGGGCGATAACATGGGTTAAATATATATATACATCCCTCCATAAGCGGACATGAGGAATAAGCCCTATGTTAATCAATTAAAAGTCATTGCCTGTGTTTCAATTCTCTTTGCAAATATATTTGAAGTAAATAAACACAAATCATTCAAAGCATAAACTATACAATAAGTACCGTAAATTCAATATATGGGCAACAAAGAATTAGTTCCATATAATATACTAAATATAACCACATTCACTCCAAATGGAAATACGGTATATATAGATATTATTAATAATAACAGTTACCATTACATGAGCCAGTTATCCATAAAGATGAGTGGGTATAACTTATATAGCCCAATAGAACAGTAGGAACTCAATATAAGATAGATGAACATACACGCCTAGCGTGTGCGTGCGTGTGCGTGTGCGTGTGCGTGCGCCTGTACCAGAAAGGGACAGCGCGGGCTCCATAGTGTAAATAGTACGAGGTTTTATGAACACGAGCTAAAGTCCGGCCACGCAGCCATTCGGTAGAAGATGCGCCTTGACGTCAGCCCCGGTCTCCTGCTGTCCGTCTGCCGGGGTGGGGCTCCGAATCTCGTGGGTGGAGGCGTGCAGTATCCTCCCGCTCCACCGCCGGGTACCTCCGATAACGTGACCACACCGCTGGGACGCTCTCCTAGTCCCACAGCTCCCTTCCGTAATGGCAGAGTAATGGTATGACAGGTTCCCGGCACAGCCAATGAGGTTTCACCCTTACGCGTTTCGTCGTTAAAATCACGGCAACGTCTTCAGAGGATAAGGAATGAGGTAATACTCAGGCCATATATAGTCCAAACTCACTGAGGTAATACTCAGGCCATATATAGTCCAAACTCACTGAGGTAATACTCAGGCCATATATAGTCCAAACTCACTGAGGTAATACTCAGGCCGTATATAGTCCAAACTCACTGAGGTAATACTCAGGCCGTATATAGTCCAAACTCACCGAGGTAATACTCAGGCCGTATATAGTCCAAACTCACTGAGGTAATTCTCAGACCGTATATAGTCCAAACTCACTGAGGTAATACTCAGGCCGTATATAGTCCAAACTCACTGAGGTAATTCTCAGACCGTATATAGTCCAAACTCACTGAGGTAATACTCAGGCCGTATATAGTCCAAACTCACTGAGGTAATACTCAGGCCGTATATAGTCCAAACTCACTGAGGTAATACTCAGGCCGTATATAGTCCAAACTCACTGAGGTAATACTCAGGCCATATATAGTCCAAACTCACTGAGGTAATACTCAGGCCGTATATAGTCCAAACTCACTGAGGTAATACTCAGGCCATATATAGTCCAAACTCACTGAGGTAATACTCAGGCCATATATAGTCCAAACTCACTGAGGTAATACTCAGGCCGTATATAGTCCAAACTCACTGAGGTAATACTCAGGCCGTATATAGTCCAAACTCACTGAGGTAATACTCAGGCCGTATATAGTCCAAACTCACGGAGGTAATTCTCAGACCGTATATAGTCCAAACTCACTGAGGTAATACTCAGGCCGTATATAGTCCAAACTCACTGAGGTAATTCTCAGACCGTATATAGTCCAAACTCACTGAGGTAATACTCAGGCCGTATATAGTCCAAACTCACTGAGGTAATTCTCAGACCGTATATAGTCCAAACTCACTGAGGTAATACTCAGGCCGTATATAGTCCAAACTCACTGAGGTAATACTCAGGCCGTATATAGTCCAAACTCACTGAGGTAATACTCAGGCCGTATATAGTCCAAACTCACTGAGGTAATACTCAGGCCATATATAGTCCAAACTCACTGAGGTAATACTCAGGCCATATATAGTCCAAACTCACTGAGGTAATACTCAGGCCATATATAGTCCAAACTCACTGAGGTAATACTCAGGCCGTATATAGTCCAAACTCACTGAGGTAATACTCAGGCCCTATATAGTCCAAACTCACTGAGGTAATACTCAGGCCATATATAGTCCAAACTCACTGAGGTAATACTCAGGCCGTATATAGTCCAAACTCACTGAGGTAATACTCAGGCCGTATATAGTCCAAACTCACTGAGGTAATACTCAGGCCGTATATAGTCCAAACTCACTGAGGTAATACTCAGGCCGTATATAGTCCAAACTCACTGAGGTAATACTCAGGCCATATATAGTCCAAACTCACTGAGGTAATACTCAGGCCATATATAGTCCAAACTCACTGAGGTAATACTCAGGCCGTATATAGTCCAAACTCACTGAGGTAATACTCAGGCCGTATATAGTCCAAACTCACTGAGGTAATACTCAGGCCATATATAGTCCAAACTCACTGAGGTAATACTCAGGCCGTATATAGTCCAAACTCACTGAGGTAATACTCAGGCCATATATAGTCCAAACTCACTGAGGTAATACTCAGGCCATATATAGTCCAAACTCACTGAGGTAATACTCAGGCCGTATATAGTCCAAACTCACTGAGGTAATACTCAGGCCGTATATAGTCCAAACTCACTGAGGTAATACTCAGGCCGTATATAGTCCAAACTCACTGAGGTAATACTCAGGCCATATATAGTCCAAACTCACTGAGGTAATACTCAGGCCATATATAGTCCAAACTCACTGAGGTAATACTCAGGCCGTATATAGTCCAAACTCACTGAGGTAATTCTCAGACCGTATATAGTCCAAACTCACTGAGGTAATACTCAGGCCGTATATAGTCCAAACTCACTGAGGTAATTCTCAGACCGTATATAGTCCAAACTCACAGAGGTAATACTCAGGCCGTATATAGTCCAAACTCACTGAGGTAATACTCAGGCCGTATATAGTCCAAACTCACTGAGGTAATACTCAGGCCGTATATAGTCCAAACTCACTGAGGTAATACTCAGGCCATATATAGTCCAAACTCACTGAGGTAATACTCAGGCCATATATAGTCCAAACTCACTGAGGTAATACTCAGGCCGTATATAGTCCAAACTCACTGAGGTAATACTCAGGCCGTATATAGTCCAAACTCACTGAGGTAATTCTCAGACCGTATATAGTCCAAACTCACTGAGGTAATACTCAGGCCGTATATAGTCCAAACTCACTGAGGTAATACTCAGGCCGTATATAGTCCAAACTCACTGAGGTAACTCAGGCCCTATATAGTCCAAACTCACTGAGGTAATACTCAGGCCATATATAGTCCAAACTCACTGAGGTAATACTCAGGCCGTATATAGTCCAAACTCACTGAGGTAATTCTCAGACCGTATATAGTCCAAACTCACTGAGGTAATACTCAGGCCGTATATAGTCCAAACTCACTGAGGTAATTCTCAGACCGTATATAGTCCAAACTCACTGAGGTAATACTCAGGCCGTATATAGTCCAAACTCACTGAGGTAATACTCAGGCCGTATATAGTCCAAACTCACTGAGGTAATCCTCAGGCCGTATATAGTCCAAACTCACTGAGGTAATACTCAGGCCGTATATAGTCCAAACTCACTGAGGTAATACTCAGGCCGTATATAGTCCAAACTCACTGAGGTAATACTCAGGCCGTATATAGTCCAAATTCACTGAATAATTGTTAGTGCGATCACCACTCATAATGAGGGGGAAAGAGTGACAACAAGTAAATCGGCTAAGGGATGGATAACTACACATACATAATGTAATTACAAGTGTGTAACACAAAACAGCTGGCTCACATATACACAATGTAATTACAAGTGTGTAACACAAAACAGCTGGCACACATATACACAATGTAATTACAAGTGTGTAACACAAAACAGCTGGCACACATACACAATGTAATTACAAGTGTGTAACACAAAACAGCTGGCACACATATACACAATGTAATTACAAGTGTGTAACACAAAACAGCTGGCACACACATACACAATGTAATTACAAGTGTGTAAAACAAAACAGCTGGCACATATACACAATGTAATTACAAGTGTGTAACACAAAACAGCTGGCACACATACACACAATGTAATTACAAGTGTGTAACACAAAACAGCTGGCACACATACACAATGTAATTACTGTATAAATGTGTAACACAAAACAGCTGGCTCACATACACAATGTAATTACAAGTGTGTAACACAAAACAGCTGGCACACATATGCACAATGTAATTACAAGTGTGTAACACAAAACAGCTGGCACACATATGCACAATGTAATTACAAGTGTGTAACACAAAACAGCTGGCTCACATATACAATGTAATTACAGAGCTGTCATTAGTACAGGTGGAGACCAGTTAATTGAGTGGCTGCAATGAACTCTCTGTCTGCTGGATTCTCAGAGCTCAGACGCTGCTTTATTTAACTAGGGATAAGTCCCTTTTACAGCCACAGCTCAGCACAGCTGAGATACCAGGTTACCATGTAAAACCGCTGGAGGTGGAGACAGAGAGAAGCGAAATGGACCTGCTGTACATATTAGTCACGGGCCCCCAGGGGTGTGAACAAAATGCTAGAACTTAATTGGTTCTTGGGGTGAGGTCCGCTTCAGCTTTAAATCCAGAAACGTGTGTGTGGATTATTTAGGGACTGGTCTGTTATTGCGGTCCTGATCCACCACTGCTAGGGGTTTTCTTTTGCTACCTTTTCTATACCTATTTCCATGTTTTAAGCACCCGCGGACCATACAGTGGATATAATCCGGGATTTTTCCTGGCTGCCTAGGTCTTTTTTTAGTCTCTACAAATTCTGTATTGATAATTGTTTACCTTATACCAACAAGTATATGAAGCTGTAATATTTATTGGTATTTTACAAGCTCAGTAATTAACCAGAAATATAGTTACATAGTAGATGAGGTTGAAAAAAGACTTCCGTCCATCCAATTCAACCTACTGTATGCTAAATTTAGACAACAGATATTTTATCATCATATATCTATACATACTTATTGATCCAGAGGAAGGCAAACAAAAAACCCCAGAGTCATATCATCCAATGATATCTCATAAGGGGAAAAATGAATTCCTTCCTGACTCCAAGAATTGGCAATCGGATTAATCCCTGGATCAACATCCTTCCCATGTATACTTATTTGGTATATCCATGTATACCTTTCCCATCTAAAAAGATGTCCAACCTTTTTTTGAACAAATCTATTGTATCTGCCATCACAGTCTCCATGGGTAATGAATCCCACACTGTAACTGCCCTTACTGTAAAGAACCCTTTCCTTTGTTGCTGGTGAAATTTCCTTTCCTCCAACCTTAAGGGATGGCACTGAGTCCTTTGTACTGCCCGTGGGATGAATAGTTCTTTTGAAAGCGCCTTGTATTGTCCCCAAATATATTTGTATATAGTTATCATATCCCCTCTTAGACACATTTTCTAATGTAAATAAATCTAATTTAGCTAGCCTCTCCTCATAAGTTAGAATGTCCATCCTCTTTATTAATTTGGTGGCTCTTCTCTGCACTCTCTCTATTTCCATAATGTCTTTTCTTAGGATTGGTGCCCAAAATTGTACTCCATATTCAAGGTGTGGTCTTACTAATGCTTTGTAAAGCGGCATACTTATGTTTACTTCCCTTCCATCCATTGCACGTTTGATGCAAGATAAGATCTTGTTTGCCTTTGCAGCTACTGCATGACATTGGGCACTATTGCTAAGCCTGCTGTCTACAAGCACTCCTAAATCCTTCTCCATCAAGGATTCTCCCAATATATCTCCATTTAATTTGTAAGTCGCCTTTTTATTCTTGCATCCCAAATGCATAACCATACATTTATCTGTATTAAACATCATCTGCCATTTACCTGCCCATGTTTCCAGTCTCTCCAAGTCCTTCTGAAGAGAAATTACATCCTGCTCTGATTCTAATACCTTACACAATTTAGTATCATCAGCAAAGATGGAGACTTTGCTCTCAATGTCAACCTCAAGGCCATTAATAAACAAGTTAAAAAGCAGGGGTCCCAGTACCGATCCCTGAGGTACTCCACTCACGACTTTAGCCCAACCTGAAAAAGTTCCATTTATGACTGTGACGTTCGTGAGGATTTGGCCCGGGATTAAAGGGGTTACACCCCAATTGGCCACCCTCTAACCTCACCAGGGAGACAAGGGGTTAACTGGGCTGAGGTCCAGAAATGTGATTCAACCCTTGTTATAACATGAAAATGTATATTCCTGTGAAGATTGAGATAATGTGAGTGGCTATCATCACCTCCATTTTGGCCTAAACCACCATTTTCTGAGTGTTTGCTATATGAATGTATATTTGTCTCATTCGTGAATGAATGAATGAACTGTGAATGTTTGAATCTGCAGAGTATCGCTTCTGGATGTAACCCCCCTTTGTAATTCCTACGGGGCAGGCAAGAATTGAAATAGCATTCGTAAGCAATTTCTCCTAAGATATTCCTGCTGACCATAGTGTAGTTGTTATCCGACAGCTACAATACACATACAGGGCTGAACAGAGTAACTCCCTTATGTCACATGGTTAAGAGGCCCACATTATGGTAAATTATCGATAAGAATATAGCAATGTGAAGCATATTTAAGTATCAACTAATTCTGTATTTTTGCATGTCATCATATCATCATTTATCTAGGCCAGCCCCCTTAAGGGGTGTATTACTCATTTTGAAATGTATAAAAATGTGATACTAAGCAGTATGTTTTCAGAGGCTTGAGTTCTTTCTGAATTCTTGTCTCCCAAATTGTGCCTTGGTGCAGATAAACTCATGTGTTACTTTGTTTTGAACTCTTGTCTTATTGATCTTATTTCTAGGCTTTGACAGATGGCGGCCCTTGAAAGGGACACCCAACATCTCGGGACCAGGAAACCCAGACGGAGAAACTGCCTACATTACTCAAACGTGCACACTTGGAATAAGGTATGGCTTTATCCTTTTTAACAGAAAAAGCCGTTAGATTAATTGTTTGAGTAATCTGTAGACAGTTTGTTCTTTATGGGCAACCTACCTGAGTGACGGGACACCCTGTACCACGTGAGTTTATCAATATTATACTGATCAGGTATTGTTATTGTTGTTTTTGTATTATTGCCATAAACTCAGGTTATACCGTGTGCCGCTAAACGGCAGGGCCAAGTGAGGGCCCGGAAGGTATAATAGTTAATAAGGTGGAAAGTTTCCTAAGCTTGGGAAGAGAACTATTGTTAAGGAACAGCAGGTAACTATTTTTAAGGCCACTGTTCCTTAACTCTATATTCTACTTATATTATACCAAGGGTTGGGGCACCTTATTGGTACCCGATTGACTAACGTTGATCGGGGATAGGTCAGATTATACTTTATGCTATATGGCAGGCCAATTCAGGGCTCAGAAGGTATAATACTGCAGTTAATAAGGTGGTAAGTCTCAAAAAACTTGCAAAGAGAAGATTTTGTTAAGGAGCAACAGGTGACTATTTTATTTTTTAATACCACTGCTCCTTAGCTCTATATTCTACCAAGTGTTGGGCACCTTATTGGTACATGGTCAGCTAACGTTGATCTGTGTAATACAGGAGAATTATGGGGAAACCTACATTCTCAGTCGCCGGCGCAGGGTACGTCCCTTGAAATTATGTGTGGACTTTATGGCAATAAAATGTTTTAAAAATGGATATTTAGTGACGCAGAATATATTGAATAAGAAGGAAAGTGAAACATATCAGGCTCGGTTTTAAAAATAACTGCAGCATTATTGGACCCCCCTTTTTTTCTAACCCCCTTTTCCTCATCTCCCTTCCCTCACCCTTTTTCACTGAAAGGTCACAGGAGTTGCATGTCTGTGAGGCACAGGAGTTGCATGTCTGTGAGGCACAGGAGTTGCATGTCTGTGAGACATGGAAGTTAATTAGTAACCTAGGAAGAAATGGCTTGAATTTAAGAATGTTAAAGTAGTTTTTTAGGAATGAATGCATTAATACTGCATGGAAAAAGAAGGGAACATCCTCTTTAAATGTTTTTTGTTTGTTTTTATCTTAGAAAGCTCATAGAAACTAGTTTGATGGCATAATAATATACATGTCATGGAGTAAAGTGTTTGTATGCCACTCCTCTGATAGTTAATGTATGTATGTATGAATGTCTTTATTCATATAGCGCCATTAGTGTACATAGCGCTTTACATTGTCACTTGTTGTACTAATCATAAAAATAACAAATAATCTCTTGTAAAAGGGTCATTTAAGTTTAAACCCTTTTGTCAAAGTGTATTAAGCCTGCTGCCATTTACAAGGCATGACAGTAGCATTTAAAATAAACCTAGGAAGTATTGTATGTTAAAGTCTGTTAGTGTAATATTTTAAAAGAGAATGAAAATTTGGCAGTTGTAAAAAGAAGTCATTTCACCCTGACTCAAATATGAATTTGTATTTTTTTCACAGTAGCACATGTTTGTTCCTGGGCGTAGGAAATACTGTGTTACAATTGTAACGGGTGTTCCCTCTGGCCTGACCCACCCAATCTCATATTGGCCCGTGTAGTCTAACCAGTCCCCCATTACAAGGCGTGTGTGGTGGTGCACCTGCAAGTAACAGGACTCTTGAGTCTCCCGCTTGGTGTTATTAGGGGATGTCAATCAGGACAGGTAACTGAGGTAGTGGTTACGAGTCCAACTTACATCATGTGCAGCGCCTCCACCTCATCAGGATCTATGCTTCCGCAGGGAGATGGTCCTGGTGAGGAACTCCTTCTTGGTGCCATCCACTGTCGAGTAAGCTCACACTCACACAGTGGGGTTCTTTTTCTCAAGGACATCTTTATTAAGTACAGGGATGTAGCAGACTGCCCCATGCAGCTGCCAGCTCTAGCCGCACATCTCTGCGTGATGTCCCTTTGCCAGGTACGCCCTCCAATAATGAAGTGGGATTCCCTTTCTCCTAGGGAGATCACCACTGTGCCAGGTCCCTGGACACAGCGTGGCGTAACCGCACTGGAATTATCACTATGCTCCCGCTAGTTACTGCACTAGGGTCACAAAAGTGTTCCTGCAATATCTGTATCTTCGGGTTACTCTCTGCTCCGAACTCAACACTAACTGTCAGTGTTGTGCCCTTTATACTCCAGGGGCAGGCGCAGCTCTGAGGTCACTATCCAGGGACTCAGAGCATACAGCCACTCCCATCCTTACACAGGGCACCCCACTTGGGTGTGAGGGAAAACCTCCATAACTACTGTGGGCAGGCCTGTATATACCAGGACTTACTGCCAACAGAGAAGACGTATGCAGTCATTATTATGCATGGCTACATACTCCCCCTGGTGAATACCCACCGTCCCGGCTGGGACCTAAATTTGGTGTACCTTGCGCCAGGAAACACTGCAAAAGAACACACAAATAACACAGCAACATCATTACATAACATAATAATGAACGCTCAGTACACTCACTGACCAGCAGGGAGCGCAAAAGAAACAACAGACCACTCTATTGGACACTCAATAGTAATGCCGAGGATCTGGCTTCTTTACCTCTCGCCCCGCGGCATCATGCACAGTCACACTGTATTCCCGTGGTACTCCTCTTTCATTACAGTACACCACCTTGTGCATATGTACACTGCGCCCAATCTTCCAGACCCGCATCAGTTGAGCTACCCTCTGCTCGGCCTGTATACCTTTAATGGCTCCCCCTCGCTCAATGATATAATACTGAATATCATTCTTGAGCCATCTCTCCCTATTCTCCTCTATCTCTGTCATTAGAGGTTCAGGGACATAGGGGTAATCAAACCCATGGGACTTCCTGTACTTGGCAATGATAGCTCGCTCAGCTCTGCAAGCCCTAGTTAAACTGGTTTGACCAGCCTTCCCGGGCAACACCCATGATAGGGGCTCATGTGTCTCCACCGGATCATCTAACCCTGCGGACCCCTTAGGAATAATTAGGCCTGCCTGTATACGGTCCCATCGTACCCTTAGAGCCCTAAGGTAGGATTCATCATCAAAATCCCCGGCAGCCCACCAGTGATCAACCACCCCCTCTCTCTCTAAAATAAAGCGGGTGCGGTCAAGCCACGAGACATACCCCTCATACAAGGGGGCCCACCACCTAGTCTCCTTCCGTTCCTCGGAGCTAGAATCTGCATTTTCTTCTAGGGACTCCTCATCAGGCCCACCAGAAGACACTCCAGATGTACCCTCAGATCTGGTATTAACTCCCTTACGGTGAGAGGTATTCCTAACAGTAATACTCATCCCGCTAGGACAATCACTCGACACCGACACTTGTCGGGACATGCTCCCTCCTCCCTCCGACCCATCATCCGACGTACCCAAGTCCAGGCTCCCAGTCCGATCATCAAAAGGACCCCGTGACTCCCCGGACAACCCTAAACTGGAACTAGATCCAAATAGGATAGGGACGGGTACAGGGGCTTTAGCGAGGGCCGTAGGACTAACCTTGGGTGTGGACGGGGTGTGGGGACGGGACCGAACAGTAGGTACTGACAGGGTTTCGACCTGCTCTCCAGCGATACCTGTCTTGACGTCGCCACAAAGTCCATCTTTATTCTCAACAGCGGAGCTTCTGGGGTTGCAGTTCAAACGTCCATTCCCCTGGATAATAGGGGATCGCTTCCCGCTGCTCGATCGCAGAGGCGGCACCATCTCCCACTCGGGGCCTCCCTGGTTCTCCGGCACCACTTCCGCACACGCACGTGCTGCGACGCCATCTTGCGGTGGATTCCCAAGCGGAATCTCTTCCTCCACAAGGATCTCCTCCAACGCCATTCTGCCACGCGATCCAGTCTGGCTCTGGACTCGCTCCTCTGGATCTTCCACCTCCTGGGCCTGCGACAGACACCGTGTCTTAGTCCCGTGCAGGGTAGGTGTAGATCTGCCTCCGTCCGATCCACTAGTCACCACGGCAGTGGGACTCCGGCGATCGGATGGTCGCGGTACGGGAGACATTCGATTCCGCGTCTCCACACCACGAGGAATTTCATCCCTCCATGGCGTACCAATGGTATGACAGTCCCGTCTGATGACTGTCTTACTCGCCAGCCTTGCACACTCCTCGTCCGAGGATTCCAGCTTGCAGTTCGGCCGAGGCATCCCAGTAGGAGACCGGCGATGGGCTCCTCGGTGATCACCTCTCCGATGGCTGAGTTTCTCTATCGGAAGCACCAATGATGGCTCCGACTCTGCGGGACTGGCACTCTTGTTCCAGAGAGCTCCCGGCTGTTCTTCTCTTGGAATCGGGACATTCCCGGCCACTCCCACCGCCTGCACCGGTACGAATGTGGTCATTGGCCACATGTACTGCAGTCCGCAGTGGGGGCATCGGGCCTCGCTGCCCACGGCTCCGCCCGGCAGTCTGCACTGCAGGCAGAGACACGCCACAGTCTCCACACCCTTTACCCGGATCACCAGGAAGCCTCCTGGAGCCGAATAAGGATGCGTGGAAATCACAGGACCTTGGTCCACTTTATCAACAGCTTCAGCCATTTTTATCAGCGGAGGTACTCTGCTCAGAGGTCGATACTGATCAATGGCTCTTCGCAACTGAAAGGCATGGGCTGATATAGTCACCCTTCCTCCCATTTCCTCTTGCGACATCCGGTGAGACCGCAAACCACTCCCCCTGGTTGAAACTAGGGGGATGTCTTGTAGATTTGTAGGCTGACCCAGCACAGGTGCGGAGTGAGTCATAGTCCATGAGGGCGCGGCTCCAGCTTTCGCGCCAAACTCCTCAGCGGGGTGGAGCTTCCGCGTTGGCGCCAATCCTGGCCAACATCTAGCAGACTGCAAAGTTGCAAGACCTTTTGCAGCATACCCACGCGGTGTCCCGGGAACGCGGGAACCGCCATCTTGGTAAGCATTGTCTTTTCTTTCACTGTCTTTTCTCTCACTGAAGGCAACGTCTGGCTGTCTGTTAATTGGGGTATAACAAAGTCCATTTTGTTCCTCCCATCGAAGCACACTGTCCTGCTCATTATTCTCAGGGGTATCATCCCGAGAACAAAAACACGACAAACACGGCGCAGCCACGGCTTTCACGCCATTCCATAACAAACTCACAAAAGTCTCTTCTGTAGCTTGTTCTTCGTCTGACCGCAATCCTGGACCTTCTGCTCTATGCAGATCCTCCATTCTCGTGGTTCTCTCTCTCCGCCATCCTGGACCTTCTGTTCTGTACAGATCCTCCATTCCGACAGGTCTCTCGTGATCGTTGAACACCGATGCTCTGTACGTGGAGCTCCGCTCTGCGGGGCAGCTACCACATCTGTACAATAAACATGCCTTGTGCACCACCTTGTGTACCTAACGTAGATCTGACTCGTGTTTGCACTACCTCAGGCTAGGCTCACCCTTCCTGTGTCTACTGTAACACGTTCCTCCAGTCTGTGCTCCTTGGTAAGTGATCTGGAATGGAGACTAGAGTACTCTGGCTCTTCCATGCAGCACTTTGGGCGTCGACCTACTTTTGGCTAGCCTAGTGCGAACCCGTCCAGAATTCCTGCTCTCAGTTACCAGTTTACCCCTTCAGGCGTCCCCCGCTAGCGCTACCTCAAGGCGACTAGAACAGCAATAGCCCCCGGCTCCAGACTCACTAACCCCTAACGGATCCCAAGGCGTCTTTGCGGCATGCATCTCCAGCATCTCCCTGACTACCCCTGGCCCCGTCCCACGCAGCACAAAGTGGCAGCAGACACTTTCCCTGTTTCCTATTGTGTGCCTAGCAAAAGCCTGTCCTGTTGACAGGCATCTCAGCAGCGCCTCCAATTGTAACGGGTGTTCCCTCTGGCCTGACCCACCCAATCTCATATTGGCCCGTGTAGTCTAACCAGTCCCCCATTACAAGGCGTGTGTGGTGGTGCACCTGCAAGTAACAGGACTCTTGAGTCTCCCGCTTGGTGTTATTAGGGGATGTCAATCAGGACAGGTAACTGAGGTAGTGGTTACGAGTCCAACTTACATCATGTGCAGCGCCTCCACCTCATCAGGATCTGTGCTTCCGCAGGGAGATGGTCCTGGTGAGGAACTCCTTCTTGGTGCCATCCACTGTCGAGTAAGCTCACACTCACACAGTGGGGTTCTTTTTCTCAAGGACATCTTTATTAAGTACAGGGATGAAGCAGACTGCCCCATGCAGCTGCCAGCTCTAGCCGCACATCTCTGCGTGATGTCCCTTTGCCAGGTACGCCCTCCAATAATGAAGTGGGATTCCCTTTCTCCTAGGGAGATCACCACTGTGCCAGGTCCCTGGACACAGCGTGGCGTAACCGCACTGGAATTATCACTATGCTCCCGCTAGTTACTGCACTAGGGTCACAAAAGTGTTCCTGCAATATCTGTATCTTCGGGTTACTCTCTGCTCCGAACTCAACACTAACTGTCAGTGTTGTGCCCTTTATACTCCAGGGGCAGGCGCAGCTCTGAGGTCACTATCCAGGGACTCAGAGCATACAGCCACTCCCATCCTTACACAGGGCACCACACTTGGGTGTGAGGGAAAACCTCCATAACTACTGTGGGCAGGCCTGTATATACCAGGACTTACTGCCAACAGAGAAGACGTATGCAGTCATTATTATGCATGGCTACACAATATTTAAATGAAGTTTTAAATTTAAATTTTATGTGCTGATTTAGAGGAGTCAGGACTAAAAGAAAGGTATATCTAGAATGCAAAGTTTTAAAAAGTAAATGTTTATTTTTTATTTAAACAAAAAATAAAGAGTCTGATCTTATGGAGTAAGGAAGCTTTATTAAGTTTTACTCTGGCCCACGAGATTAAGATCATGTTGGAGTTTTGTAGAAAGAAGAATGAATGTTGATGGAAGATAAACTTAGAGAACGTGTGTGTGGGTGTGTGTAAGAAAGATAAGAAATTAATAGTAAATAAAACAATAAGATTTATGTTTTTATAAGAAGGGTTGCAGAGATGTTTTGTTTTGTTTGTAGTTATCAAGGTTTTTCTGTTCAAACTTATATTAGGAAACTAACGGTTTGTTTTCTTAAATACACTGCTCGTCTGATTTTTGAACAGTAGTCATTTAAAAGAGGGAAGGTTAAAAGCAGCCAAGCGGGCTGGCCCCCCCCCCCCCCTCCTCCAGCTTAAGGAATGTACAAAGACCACGTTCCAGGCATGAAAAGTTAACTAGAAACTGAGAGAGAGAAAAAAAAAAAAATGTTTAAAAGCAGCTAAGTTATAGTATAGGGAAAGAGAATGATACTGTAATGTATTTATTTTTGGGACTGAGTTTGCAGGGTCAAACAGGTCTGTTTTGGGTTTTTATCTTATTTTTTGTAAAGTTCATTTTGCTCTGTATCAGAGAAATGTGAAATTATGCTTATTTATTGTGCTTTCTGTTTTTTGTATCTATTTTAGGATAAATACCTCATAGTTTATAAAATGCTTTAGATGGCATAGCCCCCATTATATAGGAATTATTACAAGAAGGGGTTATAATCCCCACATGCAGTATCCAAATTACCTCTACGCAGAAACCAGTAAACACATTTCAATTCTATTTGTTCTAATTAGGAGATGTTTTTTAATTCTATTTGTTATAATTGTTTTATTAATAATACAATAATATTTAATATGTATTTCCGTATTTGAATAGTGTCAAAAGTATACTCAGTACTTCACAAAGCGTACAATATAAACGAGTAAGCATAAAATCAGATATGAAATAATTTTTCCTATAAAGTTAACTGCCTATGTGATGTATTTTTATAACTTTTAACCATTACCTCTCCTTTCCCTCCAAAAGGTGTCTTAATTTGAACCCTGATCTATAGCCTCTCATTTTAAAGAATGCAACTGTAGGCAATCCAGATTTTATTTTTTAAAAGCAGTAGCTATTGTCAAATTCATGATAAATATATATTTAAATCTCAAGCTGCTGATGTTTTAAATACCATCATCCTTTGTCGTATATTGTTCACATGTCATAGGATTTGCATATGAACAAAAGAGAGGATAATTTATATGATTTTCCATTACACACCTGTCTATATGCAGACTCTGCCTATTTTGTTAATTGCAACATTACCTTATGTGTGTTGTTTTGTTATTTATCCTTGAACATTCCTTGCCGATATGACTCCATTCATATTGTGTTGTGTTTTGGTGCTGTCTACTCATTGCTACACATAGCAACATGTTATTTCATGAATATTCATGTAGAGAGGGATATACCCCTCCTCTTTACATTTTCCAGCATAACTATTGGATAGTTTTATTTTGAGTCTGTTTGGGAACTAAGTATTAATGTGATAAGCTGCTACTCTGCAGTGTTTTGTGGTGAAGCTAATTAGCATTGTTAGTATATTATGGTCACTGGCCCCTCATGTTCTGATAGGGCTTTGTGTTCATATTAGCATTTTTTGTTTACCGTATACTGTCTGTTTCGTTCACATGGGGACTCTTTTATTTATGATTTATTAGTTGTCATTTTATACATTTTGTAAGTTTTTAGCTTGTAAAAAAGTTGTATACGTTTTAGTTGTGTTATAGTTAAGTTTATGTGGATATTTCCCATTTGGTCTGTAATAAATTTGATATTAGTGGTATTAGTTATTTAACTGGTACTTTATGTATATTTTACAGTTTACAATGAGTGCAAGCTTTAGGGACTTTTAGTGACAACCTCTTGCCACTTATCAGTGTTCTCTCTTACGATACTTTCCTATGCACCGTTGATTTCTTTCTTTTGTAAGTTGGTGAGCAAGGTATTTTTTGTGTTTATTTTATACGCGGATGCCAAGATAGTGGTGAAAAACAAAAAAAATTTGTGCTGATACTAAATTATAGTGGCTAAAAGCGCTCTCCTTGTGCTTTTATTAATGAAATGTTTAAGTCTCTCCAAACTTAGGTGCAGCTTATACAGTCTACCAAGGAGAATACAAAGCAGCATCATTGCAAGAAAAAAGTGCCGGCACCACCGTAAACAGTTAACAAAGATAAAGAATCATCAAGCCAGCGTTTTTTACCAACTGTTAGTGTTTCTAGGCACAATAATCCTAGAACATTTAACCACCGAGGAATTAAGACTTCAGGCAAGGCCCGGTCTTAAACGAACAATTTGCTTTTTCTGAACTCAATATTATCAAGGCCCGGACTTAAATGAACAATTTGTTTTTTCAGGACTCCATATTATTTTTATGCTTTAGAGTGTGTTTTTAAGATCTATGCCCCACTAGGCAAGATCAGCCTACACCATCCAGATGATAAGGGATGATCAGTTTTGAAATATTTGTAATGTTTATTGTTTTATGGTCACATCATTTTGCAGACAATCATACAATCTTGCACAATGCTACACAGGTTAATGGGTCATTAACCCATTATTTTAACCCATATATATTTAACCCATATATTAATGGGAATATATACAATGAATCCCTGCCATACTCTAGTGGCCCCCAATGACGTAAAAGAGAATTACATTTAACCCCTTGAGTAGGGATACCTTACACTAATGCCGAATTTAAAATGATGAAATGTTAATTTGAATTTGTTTACAGGAAACTTTTAAACCGAATTCCACTGGTAAATGAGGTTCCTTTAGGTGGATTTTACATAAATTACACTGGGAACAACAAATCAATTTATGGGTCAGGTGTCTCCACCAACTAATGAAACTTGTATGAAAATGTATTTACAGCCCTGAACTAAAAATTTACAGGGAGGATGTAGCCTTAATTTTTCAGTTTAATTAAGATAGTAAAAAGTGCTAGCACAAATTCTAGTTTACCTAGGGGAGTGTATTGGATTTGTGGAAAATAGGCCTACAGAGTATTACCATGTGGTTGGACAGGGTCCTGCTATCTAGGTACAGTTGTACCTGCCTTTACAATGACCCACTGGCAGGATCAGGAATAGCAGAGCCACTTCCAACGCACAGGGGTTGAAAAGTAGTCTATGGAAAGAACAATTTTGGGCTTGCTTATTTCCTAATGTAGGAGTTGAGTTGCTATATGACAGGCTCAATGTACTTACGGATGTACTGGATGATGTTCTCAATCATACAACTACATTCATTAATTTACTTAATCAAGAACAGGTACAGATTAGATTAATGGCCCTACAGAATAGAATGGCTCTGGACTATATTTTAGCGTGTGTGCCCGAGTTAAAGAGCAATGTTATGTTATTTAGAGATCAAAGTGGTAAGATTGAGCATGAGGTAGAGAAGATCGCAGAGATACAGGAGAGATTAAGGAAAGGTAGAGATAAGAGGTGGGTTTCGTTAGGAATTACCATGTTGGTTGGTTTTCTAGAAGCGAAACTGATGAATGGATTTGTCTGTGTGTTTGCAGTTCTGATTGTTTTGTATGTCTGTGCCATGTGCAGTAAATCCATACTGCAAAGGTGTGTAACACCCTCTACCCAGGCCATGCCACTGATCACAGACGACACTACGGAAGATGCAATCTCAGAAGGAAAAGTCAGTCCTCAATGGAATACAGATGAAGATGATGGCAGAAAGACCAACCTGGCTGAGATGATAGCCAGCAGCTCTGTGAGTTTCCAGAACTATCAAAGCCATGCAAATCGGGGCCCTCCAGGCCAGTGCAACGCTTCTGAGTTTTATCTGAATTATCCTTAAAAGACTATGTTTTCAAGAATAAAAAGAGAGGACTGTGAAGATTGAGATAATGTGAGTGGCTATCATCACCTCCATTTTGGCCTAAACCACCATTTTCTGAGTGTTTGCTATATGAATGTATATTTGTCTCATTCGTGAATGAATGAATGAACTGTGAATGTTTGAATCTGCAGAGTATCGCTTCTGGATGTAACCCCCCTTTGTAATTCCTACGGGGCAGGCAAGAATTGAAATAGCATTCGTAAGCAATTTCTCCTAAGATATTCCTGCTGACCATAGTGTAGTTGTTATCCGACAGCTACAATACACATACAGGGCTGAACACAGTAACTCCCTTATGTCACATGGTTAAGAGGCCCACATTATGGTAAATTATCGATAAGAATATAGCAATGTGAAGCATATTTAAGTATCAACTAATTCTGTATTTTTGCATGTCATCATATCATCATTTATCTAGGCCAGCCCCCTTAAGGGGTGTATTACTCATTTTGAAATGTATAAAAATGTGATACTAAGCAGTATGTTTTCAGAGGCTTGAGTTCTTTCTGAATTCTTGTCTCCCAAATTGTGCCTTGGTACAGATAAACTCATGTGTTACTTTGTTTTAAACTCTTGTCTTATTGATCTTATTTCTAGGCTTTGACATTCCCCTGCTCCCATGTATTATTGTTATATCAGTGTCTGCATAACACACACACTGGGGCTTAAGGGGTTAATATTATATGCATTGCTGTCCCTATTTTGGCAGGATAGTCACTACCTGCAGGGCTGAATAACAGGAGCCGTTCCATTAAGACTGCTAATGTAGGAACGGAGTGAGCCAGCACCCTGATTGTTGGTGTGCAGCCTCAGGGTAACCCCCCAAGAACACACCTATTAAAAATATAACTTTGTCATAAGGGAAACATATATTTTTGATAAAGTGCCTTTCTGTTGCAGTTTTAAAATGTACAGGCAGGATGCTATGGGTTCTGCCTGCCTTTGTAATGCATTAAGGAACAAATGTTATGCATACCAGAACCAAATGTTTTGACACCTATGAGCTGGGTCACTTGCCTATGCAAGCAGAACAGCTTGCTAGAATTTACATAGCCTGGTGATCAAAGGCTAATTACCTAATTGTTTATGCGGGACCCAGGAACTGGAGTGGGTTGTGAGCGTTAAAACTCACACTTACAAACCAAGGTATCCTGCAAGAATAAACATAACACAGGGGACAAATGTACCCCCCCCCAGGGGTCCCTGCTTCAAAGGATTTATTGATGGGGGCCAGGGGTGGGGCTACCCAAGGAGAAAATCAGAATGGGTGACCTTATTAAATATAAGAATATTATGAGATGTCCTTGGCTGAACATGCTAAGAGTTACATATGTGTATTCGTGGGACTTACCCGCAACTAACGGTTACAAACACCTGATGTTTAGCCGGTTCGAACAGACAGATATTAATATCTCTCTTAATTTTAATATTACACGGTAATATTTGTCTCATTGGGAGCATCAGGCGTGCCGGAATGTATTAATATTTATCGCATGCCAGTAAGTACTACTGAACTGAAGTTATGAAGTTATTTAGATAGGGAAAAGCAGTTTTTAAACGTCGTGGGGTGGGAGGAGTTTTACTCTGGGGTAAGACTGTCAACTTCACCGCTGATTTATGAGAGGGGCTGGGTTTAGGTTGTGTTCAAAGGGAAATAATTGTATAAGAACCAGGCTCAGCCTAGGGCTATTGTTCTTTCATGTCCTCATGTCTTCATGCAATGTCTTGGGATGATGAAGATTTGCTGTATGAACTGCCAGTCCAGATGTGACTGTTTCATCATTTCCATCTTTAAGTAAGTGTCTATATTTTGCCTGTTATTTGTATATCTCCTGTGTTCACCTTTATCAAGGAATAAATTATATTTTATCATATCTAAGTCTTGTCCCAGTTCAAACCCAGTTATATATATATATTTGGTGTAAATTACAGCCTGTCATAAAGCTATCGTCACAGGCTTGTAATTAACTGGTGGCAAGCGGCGGGATTGAACTGGACCTGGATTACTAGTGTTCTGCGGGATACTGTAATATAGTGGGAACTTTATGGTAATTGCAAGTTCCTGGGACTAAAGATATTGAACACACAGTGTACAACATATAACACAAGATATGGCACCTCCTCACTGTTCCCCTACTTGTGAGAAGCATTGCCTCCAGAACCAAAGTGCCGGCCATCCGTCTGACTGGAGCCGGGCACCGAGACCAGAGGAGTGCATCAAGTCGGTGCGGGGACCAGCAGCCGGCAAGGCTGAGAGAGAGGCAGCGATCGGTGAGCATGAAACCCGGCAGGCTGAGCAAAGATCCACAGCTGCAGCCGCTGTAACCATCACACCGCCCGGAGAGCAGGGAAGGGACCCAGCTCCGGGACGGCAGAGACTTGTGGAGGGAGCGGGTGGTCTCCGGGACCACGAGAGTCTTGCAGCAGGAGAGGTATTTACCCAGAATTGCTGGCCGTGCTGTTGGCGCAGGGAGAGATGTCCCCGGCAGAGCGGCTCGAGCAGCTGAAGCTGGCGATGATCCAACCCACTTACCCCCTCCCTGAGCCCGGCGCTCAAGCATCTCCGCTCTGGACGCCGTTGCCCCTTGCTGTGGTTAGTCCACCGGTGGCGGAGAAGCACCAGCAGCCGCTGCGGCACTGCCAACAGATGGGCCACAATAATGCCCAGTGACCTGACCGTGCGCGGTCAGGCAAAGAAGCCCCTCAGGGCCAACGCTCACGAGCTGCGGAAAAGATGACCCAGTTAGCGGCACCCTCTGATGGCTGCTGCCCAGCCGGGGCGACAACCCTCCTCGGGACGTCTCCTGGAGAACCTGGACGGGCTGCATCAGCAACAGCGGCGGAGAGCAGCGGCCATCCACCTGGAACCGGCGGCGGCGGAGAAGAAGCCGCCACTCCGGCATCCTGCCGGCGGCAATTTTATTTGGGGGGAGGGACAGGGTTTGCGGGAGGGGGTTGTTTTACCAAGTTTGCATGGAGCTGTGTTCCTCCACAAAGACCTGGGACCCTTGTCCTGCACCATTGTACCTGTACCCAACCCGGGCGCTGTCGCAGCAGCGGCCCGTTGCTGCCCAGCCCAGATGGTGCCGGCGGCAGCCACTCCAGTCCCCCTGCAATTGGGACCAACGAAGGCGGCGGTCTCTGCGGGGACCAGCAAGGTAAGCCAGACCAAGTTGCAGACTGACCCTGACTTATTTTTCCCTAAGACTGTACCCTGTTGTTTCACTATAGGGGTGACCGGGGGGTGGCAGGAGATAGGGGTACCAGGGGAGGGGAAGGAAGGGCAGCTTGTAGGGCCGCCAGGCTTTCCCATTACCTGGGCGGAGCAGCAAGGGGACTCTCAGTTAAGAGCCCCACTGTTGCAGCCTTGCTATGGGCTGGAGGTACCAAGGGTTGTGGCAAAGTTAGACCACCCCCAGATTACCTGCCAGCCAGGAGCTAAGGTGGGTGTATCTGCACCAGCAACCCTGAGCTCATCCCCGGTAATGGGGAGACAGTGTCAGGGAGATGGCCTCACTTAGGTGTCCCTAGGATCCAGGTTAGGATTAGCTAGGGAGAAGCAGAGTGAGGGGAGGCTGCAGGTAGGTAGCCAGCATCAGTTCTCAGGGGAGGGGAAGGAAGGGCAGCTTGTAGGGCAGCCAGGCTTTCCCATTACCTGGGCGGAGCAGCAAGGGGACTCTCAGTTGAGCCCCACTGTTGCAGCCTTGCTATGGGCTGGAGGTACCAGGGGTTGTGGCAAAGTTAGACCACCCCCAGATTACCTGCCATCCAGGAGCTAAGGTGGGTGCATCTGCACCAGCAACCGTGAGCTCATCCCTGGTAAGGGGGAGACAGTGTCAGGGAGAGGGCCTTGCTCTCGTCCTCGCCTGCCAAATGCAATCTCTACTCCTGGTGTCAACCCCTCCAACCTCATACCCATCCCCTGCCACCCTCCCTCCTCTCTCCCTTTCTCCTGTGCCCTTTGGAATGCTTGCTCCCTCTCTAACAAGTTCCTCTCTGTGCATGACTTCTTTCTCTCTCACTCCCTGCTTCTCTTTGCTATAACTGAGACCTGGCTCACTCAGTCTGACTCTGCTCTGGAAGCTGCCCTCTCCTACGGTGGCCTTTCCTTCTCCCACACTCCGCGCCCTGATGGCAGGGGTGGAGGCGTGGGGCTCCTGCTCTCCTCTCTCTGCCGTTACCGAACCCTTCCTATTCCCCCCTCTCTTGCTTTTCCCTCCTTTGAGGCTCACACTGTCCAGATCTTCTCTCCTCTCCCGGTCCATGTGGCGGTCATCTATCGCCCACCTACTTCTACTCATTCCCCTTCTGCCTTTCTCTCTCACTTTTAAATATCACCTCTATGCTGATGACACACAAATATACTTTTCAACACCTGTCCTTACACCTGCTATACAGACCAAGGTTTCTGAATGTCTCTCTGCTATATCATCCTGGATGGCCCTCCGCCGCCTTAAACTCAACATGGCTAAAACAGAGCTCCTCATACTTCCTCCCAAACCTGGCCCTACTACCTCCTTCCACATTACTGTTGGAACTACAATCATTCACCCAGTAGCCCAAGCACGCTGCCTAGGGGTCACACTCGACTCCTCTCTCACATTCGCCCCTCACATTCAAAACATTTCTAAAACCTGTCGCTTTTTCCTCCGCAATATAACTAAGATACGCCCTTTCCTCTGTTGCTCGACTGTTAAAACTCTGACTCAGGCCCTCATTCTCTCCCGTCTTGATTACTGTAACCTCCTGCTGTCCGGCCTTCCTGCCTCTCACCTGTCTCCCCTACAATCTATCCTAAATGCTGCTGCCAGAATCACTCTACTCTTTCCTAGATCTGTCTCAGCATCTCCCCTCATGAAATCCCTCTCCTGGCTTCCGATCAAATCCCGCATCTCACATTCCATTCTTCTCCTCACTTTTAAAGCTTTACATTATTCTGCCCCTCCTTACATCTCATCCCTAATTTCTCGGTATGCACCATCCAGACTCTTGCGTTCTTCTCAAGGATGTCTTCTTTCTACCCCCTTTGTATCTAAAGCCCTCTCCCGCCTTAAACCTTTCTCACTTTCTGCCCCACACCTCTGGAATGCCCTTCCCCTCAGTACCCGACTAGCACCCTCTCTATCCACCTTTAAGACCCACCTTAAGACACACTTGCTTAAAGAAGCATATGAATAGCACTGTGGATATTCTGAACACACGATACATAAAGCTTGGCCCCCTGCAGACGCACTTACCAGAACTCCCTCCTACTGTCTCTGTATGTTCTCCCTACCTACCAATTAGACTGTAAGCTCCTCGGGGCAGGGACTCCTCTTCCGAAATGTTACTTTTATGTCTAAAGCACTTATTCCCATGATCTGTTATTTATATTATCTGTTATTTATTTGATTACCCCATGTATTACTACTGTGAAGCGCTATGTACATTAATGGCGCTATATAAATAAAGACATACAATACAATACAATACTCAGGTGTCCCTAGGATCCAGGTTAGGATTAGCTAGAGAGAAGCGGAGTGAGGAGAGGCTGCAGGTAGGTAGCCAGCATCAGTTCTCAGTGGGAGAAGGAGGGCTAGTGGTAGCCGGGGAGGGAAAGCAGCAGGTCTGGCAGCTAGAGTTCCCCATTACCCTGGCGGAGCCTCAGGGGCTGTCTCAGATCAGCAACCCCCTGTTGCAGCCTGGCTATGGGCTGGGGGTATCCGGGGCAGTGGCAGGCTTGTGCCACCCCAGGGATACCTGCCAGCCAAGAGCTAAGGCGGTTGCATCTGGAGAGATGCCCCTGAGCTCATCCCTGGTAAGGGGGAGACAAGGTCAGGGAGGTAGGTGCACTCAGGTAGTTCCAGGGTCTGGGTTAGGATTGCCCAGGGAGGAGAGGAGGGCAGGTGGGCTGCAGGGAGGTAAGCAGCAGGA
This sequence comes from Ascaphus truei, assembly GCF_040206685.1. Lineage (NCBI taxonomy): Eukaryota > Metazoa > Chordata > Amphibia > Anura > Ascaphidae > Ascaphus > Ascaphus truei. Next base: position 23,543 of record NW_027454456.1, on the reverse strand, counting down.
GTCATCAGCAGGGGCTGAGGTTCTGGGCCTAGGGGAGGCTAGGCAGGGAGACACTGGGGAGCAGGGAAAGATAGGAGGTCAGTGGGGTGTCAGGCAGCTGTCAGAAGCTAGGGATGGGCTAGGTAGGCAGAAGGTCCCTTGTTCTGACTGGCCAGGATTGACCCCTCTGACAGATTCCCCAGGGTTCCCAAAGGAGGGGCTGTGGGTAGATAGGCAGCCAGGGAGGAGAGTCAGGAGTATAGCGGAGCAGCTACAGGGTGGCACAGAGCCAGGGCAGGTAGGGTCCCTACGCGTTTCGAAAGCTAACCGCTTTCTTCCTCGGGGGTATATACAATAGCTTTCGAAACGCGTAGGGTGGCGATTTTAGCACCTCTGCACCACTGTGTTTGGCGATTTCCCTCCACGAAAAAGACGAATCAGCGTTTGCTGCTATTCAGATAGCTGGTCGCTCGTGACAGTGAGCCGAATCTACTACTGCCGATCTGGATTCGCTGTGCGTCCCCTCCAGTGCGCTGTATGAGATTCTGCACGCCGGCTGGCGTGCACACACCGACAGAGACGCCCGTGAGCAGGAAGCAGCTAACAGCATCGAGAGGGGATACTCTCTGATATATCCACTGCCTGCTTACAATATCCATCTGGTGAGTGGGCACTATATCTGTTACCACCGGTACCGCAGTGTGCGTCAATCATCTCCTAATATTTCATTCTGTCCATATTGTTTTATATGTCTATGTATGCTATGAATTGCTATTAAATGTTGTTATCTTTAATTTCACCTATCTGATCTCTCAGCTGATGTATGTTGTCTTAAGTGTTGTTTGCCTTTATACCAACAGTATTATGCTGTGTGTTGTGCTTTCTTCTTTTATTAAGCACACCTTGAGGAGCCCCTCCCGACCATCCAACAGGCTTGGTTTTTATACATCCTTTTATATATTTCATTGTTATTCTCGGCGCCTTTAGATACACATCTCCTTTCTATGCCGTTATACCTTATTGGCCCTTCTGTGCCGTTACTTTTTCACGTAAATAAGGCTGTTACGGTGGTGCTTTCCTGCACTAGGAAACCTGCTTTAGCGTCCATGTATCCGGTTTTTGTTATTATTTTTAGTTGCCTGGCAACGTGACATCACCCGACGCTTCAGTGCGCAATGACGTCAGACATCAACCAGGAAGTGTAGAGGCTGCCCTGCAAAAATCACAGGTGGTGGGAATTGGTGAGTAATGATACCCCTAGGGGTATGTGTATGTGTGTGTGTATGTGCATATATATATGTAGCCCTGGCTGGTTTGGGGCTACCAGTCTGCCCTCCTCCTGGCAGTAAGCCCTAGTAAAAGCAGGCCTGCCAGGAGTAATCATGGGTGTCCCCCACTCCTATGCAGCTTCAGTGAGTCACAGGGGAGGCGGTGCAACTAGGCCTTGTGTCCAATCAGGGACTCACGACTGGTTCCTGCTTTTCCTGTACTTAAGGAGCTACACTTCCTGATTTAGTCAGTTTGCCAGTCTACCCAAACCAGTTGTGCGGGGCTCTGTCAATCTGTGGGCCCTCCCTTAGGGGAGCGGCGGGAGACTATTCCTCTTACTCCACCAGGGAGTAAGAGAAGAACTGGGACTGCTTCTGCTGCCTTAGGCTGGGAGTGCAGGTCCAGGGACATCCTGAGGGTGAAGGCCCAAAGCTCTACTGATGGTTGCTGTGTATGCTGTGTGAAGCCTGCAGTGTACAATAAAATGTTCCTGTTTCACTATACCTTCCGTCTGAGAAAGCAATCTATCAGGGGAAGGGAAGAGAACTCTCATGCAGGCGATTGCTCCCCTCATGACAGGGGCCTGCAAGAGGTGGAGGCGCTGTCACTGTGAGTACATTATCAGTCTATACCCCAGAAGCCTGTTCTGACATCCCCTACCATCATGCGGGAGACTCAGATCTACTGTGAGCCAGCATATATGCACCACCACACTCCATCACTCCATGTAGCAGCAACATCTCCCAGGAGGGGGGGGGGATATGGGCTATATTTGGAGGCGCTGCTGAGATTGTTAGTCTCACAGGACAGGCTTTTGCAGCAGCAGGACTTATGTGTTTGTGCATCACAGACTGTTACATGCAGAAAGGGGCCTGGGCCCCTGATGGTATAATGCCAGGGACCCTTGGGCACCCATAGTTCACCTTTGAACAGGGGTAAGCCTAATTGTGGTGGGAAGCCCCTGGGTACCAGCACATACATTGGGTGAGGAAAGGGGGATCCCCACTGGATGAGCCCAGTGGGAGACACGTAAACCCCTAATCCTTTCCTTTAATGGATGGTGTTGGGGCGCCCCTTGGTGACACTCAACATCAGGGTGCGTGAAGACCCTTCCGCCATAATGTTCTAGACTGGGGGCTCTTAAGAGGACTGTGTGGGCTAGGAGCATGTACCCCAATAAGTGAGAGCTGCCTTCAAAGGATCCCCTGCTGCAATAGGCGGAGATCAGGGCCCCGGTAGCGTCCTTACCCACCATGGGGTAAAACAGGACATATTAATAGCACGTGTGCTGCGGTACAGTGTGCAGTGGGAGAGTCACGTCGGCTAAAATGGTCGAACGTAAGCGTGGCCCCACATTCCATTCTATGTTCTATATTGGGGGCTCCCAGAAGGGACCCAGGTCCTGGGAGCACGTACCCCAAATTCACCACCATTAAAAAGGGACAGACGTTGTTATACATAGGCAGGGATCTGTGTACTGAATAGAAGAATGATAAGTTGCTGCACACTCTTATAAACAGAAAAAAGAGGATACAACTACCGGTGCTCCTGGTTCAGGATTCTCTGTGTCAGTCCCGGGTATAAGGAAGGGAAGAGAATCAGGGCTCCACGGATTTGCTCAATAAACTCATTTATTGCCAATAGACTTAACGTTTCGGCCACACAGGCCTTTCTCAGAAGCAGAAATGGCGCAATGAGAAAGGCCTGTGTGGCCGAAACGTGAAGTCTATTGGCAATAAATGAGTTTATTGAGCAAATCCGTGGAGCCCCGATTCTCTTCCCTTACTAGGGGTTCCTTCAAATGTGGCTCTTGTAGTGTATGTAAACACATGAAGCCTGCAGAAAGTTTTTTCCAGTTTGCCTTGCCACCGCCACATGGTTTGAATATATTATCAAATAAGGAATTTAAGATCAACAGTTTTATAAATTGTAAAAGTCAATTTGTGGTTTATTTAATAACATGTGCTTGTGGCAAGAGGTATGTGGGGAGGACGACTAGAGCCCTTAAGGTCAGGATGTTAGAGCACTTAAGGCTCATAAAATTGAAAGACACCAATCATCCAGTCTCAAAACATTTCACTGAATGTGGTCAGGGAGGGATTAGCAATTTTTCCTTCTTGGGGATTGAATCAGTTATTTTTAAATCTAGAGGAGTTGATCATATCAACCTTCTGGACCGTAGGGAGGCGTATTGGATCTTCACTCTCCAAACGCGCTTCCCTATGGGCTTGAACATTGACTGGCAGCTAACACATTTTTTGTAAAATCATTTTTGTTAAGGATGTATTATTGTGCCATTAGTTGGTAATACAGGTTATTTAAGATAATTGTCATTATATTAGACATTACATTCTGATCATTCCAACCCTTGAACTTATGTTTCATTATGCAATATTATGCTAATTATCTAAGCTTAAATTTTTCTTTGATGTATCTTGTTGACAATACTTTATATTTGATATTGGTTGTATTTCCCTGGTTCCTATGATTTAGGTTCACAATCAGTGTTATGCAGTATATATGTGTTAATATGTCTTTAAATTCACTTTCTTTGCATTAATTTTTTTAATCATGTTTAGAGGTTTTTATTTTCACTTTTCTTGTATATAGCTTAGATGCAACACAACAAGTCTTTTAATCCACTTTGTTTATGTCTTTTGTTTATATATTAGTATCCCTTAGTAAGTATTAGTTTAGTTTTGCATAGCTTTATTTCGTTGAAATGCGCATGCCCATGTAAGCAGCAATGTATTTTGTTCTGCTGGAAGGTTTAGTAAAGCTTTGGTATTGTGTTCCTATGTTTGCCCACATCCAAGATGGCCACACTGCCTTTGGTACTTCCTTTTGCCCTTAGATCGGCACTGAGTCGCTCTGCGCATGCGCGATGACGCGCGCAGCGTCATGACATCATCAGGTTCCGATTTTTGGCGCGAAATGGCCCACAGGTAAGAGGGTATATAATGGATGTTATCACATTGTGTTTCGTCCTTGAAAAAGAACGCTGTGACGTTCGAAACGCGTTGGATGGGTCTTTTGTCACATTAAAGTGCCCTTTTAATCATTTTTTGTTTTGGGTCTTCCTGCTCCGTTTGTGCTGGTGCGCTTTTTGGTCTCCCTTTTCCCTGTATTGCATTGAGTAGCTGCACAGCCTGCCTGCCTGCCCTACCAGGATGTGAGTACTTGTATATTTTTCAGGGGAACCTGCCAATGAGAGTACTGTAGAGAGGAACCTCGCTCAGAAACCCCTAGATGTTGTTAGCGTGCTGCCGAGGGAGTGTGGGTATCGAGATAGAGAGATGTGCCTAAAGGAGGCACCAAAGATCCCTTCTAAGAGGCGCACAGCAAACCTTTATAATATAATTTGGTCAGGGGTGAAGTGATATATACATAAAATAAAAAAGGTTTATTAAATAACTTCGTTAAAATCGTGTTGTGTAGTGTGATGTGTATGACACAGATAAAAATAGACTGGTTAAGTCTATAGTACTACTCTGTTTTCCTAGTCACTACCAGTAGTGAACAATGCTAAAGTGATGGTTTCACACAGGTTGCACTCATATGAGAGCTTATCAGGATGTAAAGTGTTACTGCTTACAGCTGATTCCTAAGTCCAAACTTAATAGTGTACATCCGTTGTTATCGGTGCTAAACTAGACTTTGTAGGCCTGAATAGGCAGGGGATAGCTGCTGGCAGCGGATAGCCCGTAAGTAAGGCTCTCAATGGGCTAAAAACTGTACTAGTGTCATTAACGTGGTCCCTGTTGGGTTCTGAAGGCAAAACACACAGCCAAAGAGGGTAAGTGAAATTAGCTGTTCTAGTGTTTAACCTCTTCGCACATATATAGTTACTGCCAGATATTGTTTAAATGAATCAGATACCCAGCTGCATATAGTTAAGTGCTGGATCTTAGGCAGGGAATGTGTATATGTTCTTCCTAAGAGGCTCCACTAGAAACGGATCAGGTATTTATTATGCAGTATGGGGTATTCCCCTCTGTGTATCATCACATATCTGTAGTGTGCAATTACACTCCGGTGCTGGCAGAGTTCACGATGTCACACTGTACAGGACAAGCTTGCTACAAATAATGTTACTTTGTCACAAGTGGGGCAGAGTTTGAACAGGTACGGTATAGATCTCTGCTGAGAAAGTTTCTAGCCCTGAACCCGGTGTAATCTCGTTGGAGTGGATCAAATGTCCAGCTGCATATGGTTAAATGCTAGTTCTTAGGCAGAGGAGGTGTGTTTGCTTCCTCAGTGCACAGTGAGTATCTCTGCTGAAAACGGGTCAGGTTTTCACTGCAGGTATATACCCAGAAACGGGGCAGATTGTTCCTGCGGATATATATACTGTGGGGTGGTTCCCTCTATGTATTAGCATATACTGGTAGTGTACATTAAAACTGTAATGCAGGACAAAACCGCAATGTCACGCTGCACAGGGCAGGCTTGCTGCAAATAATGTGGTAAGTCTCTCCATGGTTCTTCTGTTCACCGAGTGATAAGAGCACAGCAATAAACAAGTTACAAACACCTCTTTAAATGGGTGTATCAGTGATAATAACCATGAGCATTGTTCAGCATACAGGTAGCCAGTATTAATACCATGAGTTAGTTAATAGATCGTGCTATATGGTGCACAAGTAGTACTATGTCGGCAAAGACCCGACATGCGGCATGTTTCGTCGCTTCTTGCGACTTCTTCCGGGGTGGGCGTGTCTACGTCCCTGGCGGCCCCTTTATACCCGGCGGTTACCATGGTAGCCGCGGGACGCTTAGTTGCCGAGATTGATAGTGGTGGTGCAGAGGTACTGCATCCCACATGTGAGATGTATTTAAAAGTCATCCTGACCATGATAATACATTTTGAGAAGCACATACACTGTCTCTAGATGATGCAAAAACATAGAGCATAGACAGCCTGTCTACTAAGTTGAGAGGTGTTAGAGGAAGGGGGTGAATACAAAGCCCTCATTCATACCAGACGGATAGTGTGTATTAAGGAGATAGATCCATCTGGCTTCACATTGCAATAGTTTTTTGTCCCAGTTTCCTCTGCGAATACTGGGTGGTATGTGGTCTATTCCTTGGAATGTCAGGGTGTTGATCTGTCCTGCATGGAATTCTCTGACGTGGCGAGAGACAGGGGTGTCCAGTGAATTTCTTATGGCTCCAATGTGTTCCAAAACCCTGCGTCTCAGTTCTCGTTTGGTTTTTCCAACATATTTCTTGCCACATGTGCAGGTGAACTACTATGTGCACTACTGGTAGTGACTAGGAAAACAGAGTAGTACTATAGACTTAACCAGTCTATTTTTATCTGTGTCATACACATCACACTACACAACACGATTTTAACGAAGTTATTTAATAAACCTTTTTTATTTTATGTATATATCACTTCACCCCTGACCAAATTATATTATAAAGGTTTGCTGTGCGCCTCTTAGAAGGGATCTTTGGAACCTGCCAATGAGCCTGATGGTGAGTGGGTTGCACCACACACCACCTGTCTTCAGGAGGATAGTACCCATATTATCACACAATAGGTACTATATCAATTGTTAGTACCCTGGTACAGTGGTCTGGCTTATTATTTTTGATATTATACCTGCATTTGAGCGCTTCAGCTATTTTCCACATTGCCTTCTGAAACATGCCTAATGCCACCCCGCCACTGGAGCTGTCCCTTACCGTGTCCGGTGTGACACCTACACTGAGTAGACAGCCACCTGAGCCCCGCGGAGACGCCCCACCACCATACTGTGAGGCACGTTCCACTGCTGCTCGGTAAGCAGCTCTGAGAGGGAGGATCCTGCGGAGGTGAGTGCCGTTGCTGAGTCGGAGGATCCTGCGGGGGTGAGTGCCGTTGCTGAGTCGGAGGATCCTGCGGAGGTGAGTGCCGTTGCTGAGTTGGAGGATGAGGCCGATGACATCCCCGAGGTACCTACCGAGGCCCCCTACGATCCCGAGTCTGCTGCGGAGCTGCAGTTTCCAGTGGTCATCGCCGGGGATCCTCGGCAGATCCCCTACGTTGATCTACACTGGGACCCAGTGCAGAGGGCGGCTGATCTGCAATTACTACGCCGTCAAGAGACGCGAGAGGCCCGCGCTCGACCTGTCGCTTATGTGAAGGCTGCGGAGCGCCACTACGACGGGCTGGAGCTGCTGAATTTCCTCAGTGAGTGCCGGCCGGCCCTACCCCAGATACCAGTGATGTCGCACCGATTACTGCTCCACCACCGGGAGAAGAGGCCGCCAAGCTGCCCGGCCGGGCTTACCTGATACCGCTGCCGCTCCGGTGAGTGACCGCTGTCAATCTCTTCCTCCTTACTCAGTGCCACCGCCGAAGCCCGATACATTAAGGCTGAAGGCCGGGGTCATTTGAACCTAGCTGGGACTGTGCTATCGCTCCTCCCGGGGAGACTCCCAAGTTTCCTTTCCAGAGACTTTACGGTGCCCACGTTGCCACCTTCTGTCCTGCAGGTCACTATCACCACCAGTCCTAGTGTGACCCCTCACCCTTATCCCCGGTGTGTCCACCCCAAACAGTACTGTTAAATGTGATATGTCTGCTGTGCATGTTATGCCTGTACTATCTGTGGGGACGTCTGTACCATGGGGGGACCGGGTGGAAGACCTCCTCAGAACAAGTGACTATACTAGCTCCGGTAAGGGAGGAAATGGTAAAAGCACCCTTATGGGACGGCCCTATATTTTGGGTACTACCCGGCACAGCCACTGACAAAAGTTTGCTGAAATTCAGCAGCGCAGAAAGAACGTTAGTGAATAGGTTCCGCAGGATGGGATAAGAGTACCCCCATCTCCCCGAGAACCTCATGCGGAGGGCTGAGGAGCACAGGATGGGATAAGAGTGCCCCCATCTCCCCGAGAACCTCATGCGGAGGGCTGAGGAGCACAGGATGGGATACGAGTACCCCCATCTCCCCGAGAACCTCATGCGGAGGGCTGAGGAGCACAGGATGGGATAAGAGTACCCCCATCTCCCCGAGAACCTCACGCGGAGGGCTGAGGAGCACAGGATGGGATAAGAGTACCCCCATCTCCCCGAGAACCTCACGCGGAGGGCTGAGGAGCACAGGATGGGATAAGAGTACCCCCATCTCCCCGAGAACCTCACGCGGAGGGCTGAGGAGCACAGGATGGGATAAGAGTACCCCCATCTCCCCGAGAACCTCACGCGGAGGGCTGAGCACAGGATGGGATAAGAGTACCCCCATCTCCCCGAGAACCTCATGCGGAGGGCTGAGGAGCACAGGATGGGATAAGAGTACCCCCATCTCCCCGAGAACCTCATGCGGAGGGCTGAGGAGCACAGGATGGGATAAGAGTGCCCCCATCTCCCCAGGAACCTCATGCGGAGGGCTGAGGAGCACAGGATGGGATAAGAGTACCCCCATCTCCCCGAGAACCTCACGCGGAGGGCTGAGGAGCACAGGATGGGATAAGAGTACCCCCATCTCCCCGAGAACCTCACGCGGAGGGCTGAGGAGCACAGGATGGGATAAGAGTACCCCCATCTCCCCGAGAACCTCACGCGGAGGGCTGAGCACAGGATGGGATAAGAGTACCCCCATCTCCCCGAGAACCTCACGCGGAGGGCTGAGGAGCACAGGATGGAGGAGGCCATCATAGCACACCTAGACCACACTGCTAGAGACTCCCGATATCGTGACCTTGATAGGGCAAAACATCTACTCAAGTTATGGGTAGTGGGCCGCAACATACACCTAGACAGAGTAGAGTACATCTCTGAGCCTGGGAAAAGAAGGTGCCTGACGGTCAGGGCAACATGGTAAAGAAGCCTGACCGGGCCCACTACTGCTAAGGTAGCCCTACCACACTTACTATAATATCTAGGGTCCAGGTGGGAATAGATATTAGTTATGGAACTGGTACTATCATGTTGCAATGTTCATGCATTTTGTGTTTTGCAATTACAGGTTATTGCACAGTATGGGATGTTACGCCTACTGTAGTCCAAGCGCGACGTTGGAGTTTCACCAGGGTGAGACTGTAGTAAAGCCTCCCGGCCGCTACTTATTTTCCTGAGCCCAACCCGTGTAAGCCCTGTTAGGTGCAGGCAGTGCTTGGGCTAATTCCTTCAGAAAGTCTGTGTGTGCTTTTGCAGCCTTGGATGAGTAGATGTATCCAAGGGCGGGCCTTAGCAACAAGCAGAAAGTGTCAGCCTATAGGAAGGATACTAATTATTTGTTATTTATATGATTACCACGTGTATTACTACTGTGAAGCGCTTTGTACATTAATGGCGCTATATAAATAAAGACATACAATACAATAGGTTCATCTGTAGTATGTAATGACCAATCAGTATTCAACCTGCTCTGTTAAGGGGCAGGGTTACAAACACCTCCTGATGGTGGTTTCTGACCCTTTCCCAGAAGTCAGGGGAGTCTGTCTCCCCTCCCCATGAGGAATGGGGGTGTGTGTGTTATCCTGAGCACTACCAAAGATAAGACTCTGGATGGGGCCTGCAAGGCCTTACCCCTGAAGAAGGGCTGTGCAGTCTGTCTGACTTCTGATGTGTAAAGATCCAGTAGTACCATCAGCTGCTGAGAGAAGAAAGTGTCAGTACGGGACATCCCCTATCTATCTATCTATCTATCTATCTATCTATCTATCACAGAGGATCCATGCTGACTGGGGGCACTGCACCGATGAAGAACTAAGGTACCCTGTAAACCTGTCCTGTTCTCCCCACACCACCGCGGAGCACTCAGCCCTCCTGTTGCTAAACAGGTACAGCACAACACCTAAAGAAGTAGCTAGAGAAGAAGCAGACCCCCAATATAACTTAGGGTGGGGGTACATATATATATATATATATATGTGCCTTTGCTCAGATTATTAAGATGTATGGTCCGAGGAAATGACATTTGGGCCCTGAAAGACTATGCGTGTTCCTGCTCTGCCGCTGTTATACAGAGTAACCATGTGCTTACATACCAGGCTCCCGTGTGCTTCCACCATCACAGAATATTCACCTATATCGTTTGTAAGATTAGTCACTTATTCTAGTTTCTAAGGTAGTTACACGATAAGGAATGTCCTTTTTACACTTTGATTACACAATCACATCTCAACGAGGGACACATTATTCAGTTTTTAGTGTATATAGACGCACACGCAGATGCACGCACACTCACACGTGGACGCAAGCACGCGGATGCACGCACACACACGGATGCACGCACTCACACGCAAGCACACACGCGGATGCACGCACTCACACACGCGGATGCACGCACTCACACACGCGGATGCAAGCACACACACACACGCGGATGCACGCGCGCACACACACACGCGGATGCACGCGCGCACACACACGCGGATGCAAGCACACACACACACGCGGATGCACGCGCGCACACACACACGCACGCGGATGCACGCACACGCGGATGCATGCACACACACGCGGACGCACGCAAGCACAGACGCGGACGCACACAGACGCGGACGCACACACACACACGCGGATGCACGCGCACACACACACACGCGGACGCACGCACGCACAGACGCGGACGCACACAGACGCGGACGCACACACACACACGCACACGCGGACGCACGCACACAGACGCGGATGCACGCACGCACACACAGACGCACGCACACACAGACGCGGATGCACGCACGCACACACAGACGCACGCACACACAGACGCACGCACACACAGCTCTGACGCTAGTTCCGGGTATGTTTTTAATTTCATGACAGTAAGAAATATTGCCCATGATCAACAT
>NW_027454456.1:0-7500 GCF_040206685.1 Ascaphus truei | reverse complement strand
ACACCTCACTGCTCCCCTCAGGCACACACACCTCGCTGCTCCCCTCAGGCACACACAGACCTCGCTGCTCCCCTCAGGCACACACACACACACCTCGCTGCTCCCCTCAGGCACACACACACCTCGCTGCTCCCCTCAGGCACACACACCTCGCTGCTCCCCTCAGGCACACACACACCTCGCTGCTCCCCTCAGGCACACACACACCTCGCTGCTCCCCTCAGGCACACACACACCTCGCTGCTCCCCTCAGGCACACACACACCTCGCTGCTCCCCTCAGGCACACACACACACCTCGCTGCTCCCCTCAGGCACACACGCAGACCTCGCTGCTCCCCTCAGGCACACACACACCTCACTGCTCCCCTCAGGCACACACACACCTCGCTGCTCCCCTCAGGCACACACACACCTCACTGCTCCCCTCAGGCACACACACACACCTCGCTGCTCCCCTCAGGCACACACACACACCTCGCTGCTCCCCTCAGGCACACACACACACCTCACTGCTCCCCTCAGTCCCAACCTCTCTAATGCTCACTATTTCATGTCACTGTCATTACAATGGAGAAGCCTCCAGAGTCTCCCCAACACTGTGTGTGTCTCGCCCAGGACAGATATCACTGTATGCATGATGCTGGTTGGCATTGCCCATGTCTCTCTGGATGTCGGAGGGTGGCAAAGCCTGTGTCTGTATGTCGGAGGGTGGCACTGCCCGTGTCTGTATGTCGGAGGGTGGCACTGCCCGTGTCTGTATGTCGGAGGGTGGCACTGCCCGTGTCTGTATGTCGGAGGGTGGCACTGCCCGTGTCTGTATGTCGGAGGGTGGCACTGCCCGTGTCTGGATGTCGGAGGGTGGCACTGCCCGTGTCTGTATGTCGGAGGGTGGCACTGCCCGTGTGCCTCTGGGTGCCGGAGGGTGGCACTGCCCGTGTGCCTCTGTATGTCGGAGGGTGGCACTGCCCGTGTCTGTATGTCGGAGGGTGGCACTGCCCGTGTCTGTATGTCGGAGGGTGGCACTGCCCGTGTCTATGTCGGAGGGTGGCACTGCCCGTGTGCCTCTGTATGTCGGAGGGTGGCACTGCCCGTGTGCCTCTGTATGTCGGAGGGTGGCACTGCCCGTGTGCCTCTGTATGTCGGAGGGTGGCACTGCCCGTGTCTGTATGTCGGAGGGTGGCACTGCTCGTGTGCCTCTGTATGTCGGAGGGTGGCACTGCCCGTGTCTATGTCGGAGGGTGGCACTGCCCGTGTCTGTATGTCGGAGGGTGGCACTGCCCGTGTCTGTATGTCGGAGGGTGGCACTGCCCGTGTGCCTCTGGATGTCGGAGGGTGGCACTGCCCGTGTCTGTATGTCGGAGGGTGGCACTGCCCGTGTCTGTATGTCGGAGGGTGGCACTGCCCGTGTCTGTATGTCGGAGGGTGGCACTGCCCGTGTCTGTATGTCGGAGGGTGGCACTGCCCGTGTGCCTCTGTATGTCGGAGGGTGGCACTGCCCGTGTGCCTCTGTATGTCGGAGGGTGGCACTGCCCGTGTCTGTATGTCGGAGGGTGGCACTGCCCGTGTGCCTCTGTATGTCGGAGGGTGGCACTGCCCGTGTGCCTCTGGATGCCGGAGGGTGGCACTGCCCGTGTGCCTCTGGATGCCGGAGGGTGGCACTGCCCGTGTGCCTCTGTATGTCGGAGGGTGGCACTGCCCGTGTCTGTATGTCGGAGGGTGGCACTGCCCGTGTCTATGTCGGAGGGTGGCACTGCCCGTGTGCCTCTGTATGTCGGAGGGTGGCACTGCCCGTGTCTGTATGTCGGAGGGTGGCACTGCCCGTGTCTGTATGTCGGAGGGTGGCACTGCCCGTGTGCCTCTGTATGTCGGAGGGTGGCACTGCCCGTGTCTATGTCGGAGGGTGGCACTGCCCGTGTCTGTATGTCGGAGGGTGGCACTGCCCGTGTCTGTATGTCGGAGGGTGGCACTGCCCGTGTCTGGATGTCGGGAGGGTGGCACTGCCGTGTGGATGCCGGAGGGGCCTGCCGTGCCTGGATGCCGGAGGGTGGCACTGCCCGTGTGCCTCTGGATGCCGGAGGGTGGCACTGCCCGTGTGCCTCTGGATGCCGGAGGGTGGCACTGCCCGTGTGCCTCTGGATGCCGGAGGGTGGCACTGCCCGTGTGCCTCTGGATGCCGGAGGGTGGCACTGCCCGTGTGCCTCTGGATGCCGGAGGGTGGCACTGCCCGTGTGCCTCTGGATGCCGGAGGGTGGCACTGCCCGTGTCTGGATGCCGGAGGGTGGCACTGCCCGTGTCTGGATGCCGGAGGGTGGCACTGCCCGTGTGCCTCTGGGTGCCGGAGGGTGGCACTGCCCGTGTCTCTGGATAATGGGGGTGGCACTGCCCGTGTCTCTGGATAATGGGGGTGGCACTGCCCGTGTCTCTGGATAATGGGGGTGGCACTGCCCGTGTCTCTGATAATGGGGGTGGCACTGCCCGTGTCTCTGGATAATGGGGGTGGCACTGCCCGTGTCTCTGGATAATGGGGGTGGCACTGCCCGTGTCTCTGGATAATGGGGGTGGCACTGCCCGTGTCTCTGGATAATGGGGGTGGCACTGCCCGTGTCTCTGGATAATGGGGGTGGCACTCGCATGTGCATGACGGGGGGTGGCACTGCCCACACTGGGTGCATGTTCTGCCCGTGCATGGATTGTCTGTGCGTGAGGAGAGCGCCTGTGCTCCCCGCTCTCACCCCCCGGAGGTGCATCAGGGGTAACACAGTTTGGGGAAGGTATCCTTCCAGCCTCCGGATTCAGTGGGTGCTTATACATGGGGGTCTCCCCTAACGCCTCATCTTGTGCCGGAGGGTTCGGGGGACTCCTGGCTGCCCTCCCAGCCGGTCTCCGGGGGCTCACTAGGCCGCAGCACAGAATCATGGGGGGGCTGCATTTCAGAGGGGGCCGGCCTCGGAGGTGCTGGGTGAGGGGTGCTCAGGGAAGTTGGGGGGCTCTGAGGGGGTCGCTGACTGCATGATCTTCTGTCGCACCTCGCGGATCTTCAGCTGCAGACAGACCTTGGTGGGGAAGATGTCAGAGAAGCGAGACTGGAAAGTAGCCGTGGCCTGAGCTGGGGTCAGAGAAAGGGGGTCAGAGAAAGGGGGTCAGTCCCAAAACACACTGCACAACAACATCCCCGTCCCAACACACTGCACAACAACATCCCCGTCCCAACACACACTGCACAACAACATTCCCGTCCCAACACACGCTGCACAACAACATCCCCGTCCCAACACACACTGCACAACAACATCCCCGTCCCAAAACACACTGCACAACAACATCCCCGTCCCAACACACACTGCACAACAACATCCCCGTCCCAACACACACTGCACAACAACATCCCCGTCCCAACACACACTGCACAACAACATCCCCGTCCCAACACACACTGCACAACAACATCCCCGTCCCAACACACACTGCACAACAACATCCCCGTCCCAACACACACTGCACAACAACATTCCCGTCCCAACACACACTGCACAACAACATCCCCGTCCCAACACACACTGCACAACAACATCCCCGTCCCAACACACACTGCACAACAACATCCCCGTCCCAACACACACTGCACAACAACATCCCCGTCCCAACACACACTGCACAACAACATTCCCGTCCCAACACACACTGCACAACAACATCCCCGTCCCAACACACGCTGCACAACAACATCCCCGTCCCAACACACACTGCACAACAACATCCCCGTCCCAACACACGCTGCACAACATCCCCGTCCCAACACACACTGCACAACAACATCCCCGTCCCAACACACGCTGCACAACAACATCCCCGTCCCAACACACACTGCACAACAACATCCCCGTCCCAACACACACTGCACAACAACATCCCCCGTCCCAACACACACTGCACAACAACATCCCCGTCCCAACACACACTGCACAACAACATCCCCGTCCCAACACACACTGCACAACAACATCCCCGTCCCCAACACACGCTGCACAACAACATCCCCGTCCCAACACACACTGCACAACAACATCCCCGTCCCAACACACACTGCACAACAACATCCCCGTCCCAACACACACTGCACAACAACATCCCCGTCCCAACACACGCTGCACAACAACATCCCCGTCCCAACACACACTGCACAACAACATCCCCGTCCCAACACACACTGCACAACAACATCCCCGTCCCAACACACACTGCACAACAACATTCCCGTCCCAACACACACTGCACAACAACATTCCCGTCCCAACACACACTGCACAACAACATCCCCGTCCCAACACACACTGCACAACAACATCCCCGTCCCAACACACACTGCACAACAACATCCCCGTCCCAACACACGCTGCACAACAACATCCCCGTCCCAACACACACTGCACAACAACATCCCCGTCCCAACACACACTGCACAACACATCCCCGTCCCAACACACACTGCACAACAACATCCCCGTCCCAACACACACTGCACAACAACATCCCCGTCCCAACACACACTGCACAACAACATCCCCGTCCCAACACACGCTGCACAACAACATCCCCGTCCCAACACACACTGCACAACAACATCCCCGTCCCAACACACGCTGCACAACAACATCCCCGTCCCAACACACACTGCACAACAACATCCCCGTCCCAACACACGCTGCACAACAACATCCCCGTCCCAACACACGCTGCACAACAACATCCCCCGTCCCAACACACACTGCACAACAACATCCCCGTCCCAACACACACTGCACAACAACATCCCCGTCCCAACACACACTGCACAACAACATCCCGTCCCAACACACGCTGCACAACAACATCCCCGTCCCAACACACACTGCACAACAACATCCCCGTCCCAACACACACTGCACAACAACATCCCCGTCCCAACACACACTGCACAACAACATCCCCGTCCCAACACACACTGCACAACAACATCCCCGTCCCAACACACACTGCACAACAACATCCCCGTCCCAACACACACTGCACAACAACATCCCCGTCCCAACACACACTGCACAACAACATCCCCGTCCCAACACACACTGCACAACAACATCCCCGTCCCAACACACACTGCACAACAACATCCCCGTCCCAACACACACTGCACAACAACATCCCCGTCCCAACACACACTGCACAACAACATCCCCGTCCCAACACACACTGCACAACAACATCCCCGTCCCAACACACAGCTGCACAACAACATCCCCGTCCCAACACACACTGCACAACAACATCCCCGTCCCAACACACACTGCACAACAACATCCCGTCCCAACACACACTGCACAACACATCCCCGTCCCAACACACACTGCACAACAACATCCCCGTCCCAACACACACTGCACAACAACATCCCGTCCCAACACACACTGCACAACAACATCCCCGTCCCAACACACACTGCACAACAACATCCCCGTCCCAACACACACTGCACAACAACATCCCCGTCCCAACACACACTGCACAACAACATCCCCGTCCCAACACACACTGCACAACAACATCCCCGTCCCAACACACACTGCACAACAACATCCCCGTCCCAACACACACTGCACAACAACATCCCCGTCCCAACACACACTGCACAACAACATCCCCGTCCCAACACACACTGCACAACAACATCCCCGTCCCAACACACACTGCACAACAACATCCCCGTCCCAACACACACTGCACAACAACATCCCCGTCCCAACACACACTGCACAACAACATCCCCGTCCCAACACACACTGCACAACAACATCCCCGTCCCAACACACACTGCACAACAACATCCCGTCCCAACACACACTGCACAACAACATCCCCGTCCCAACACACACTGCACAACAACATCCCCGTCCCAACACACACTGCACAACAACATCCCCGTCCCAACACACACTGCACAACAACATCCCCGTCCCAACACACACTGCACAACAACATCCCCGTCCCAACACACACTGCACAACAACATCCCCGTCCCAACACACACTGCACAACAACATCCCCGTCCCAACACACACTGCACAACAACATCCCCGTCCCAACACACACTGCACAACAACATCCCCGTCCCAACACACACTGCACAACAACATCCCCGTCCCAACACACACTGCACAACAACATCCCCGTCCCAACACACACTGCACAACAACATCCCCGTCCCAACACACACTGCACAACAACATTCCCCGTCCCAACACACACTGCACAACAACATCCCCGTCCCAACACACACTGCACAACAACATCCCCGTCCCAACACACACTGCACAACAACATCCCCGTCCCAACACACACTGCACAACAACATCCCCGTCCCAACACACACTGCACAACAACATCCCCGTCCCAACACACACTGCACAACAACATCCCCGTCCCAACACACACTGCACAACAACATCCCCGTCCCAACACACACTGCACAACAACATCCCCGTCCCAACACACACTGCACAACAACATCCCCGTTCCCAACACACACTGCACAACAACATCCCCGTCCCAACACACACTGCACAACAACATCCCCGTCCCAACACACACTGCACAACAACATCCCCGTCCCAACACACACTGCACAACAACATTCCCCGTCCCAACACACACTGCACAACAACATCCCCGTCCCAACACACACTGCACAACAACATCCCCGTCCCAACACACACTGCAACATCAACACTCACTCCCGTCCCAACACACACTGCACAACAACATCCCCGTCCAACACACACTGCACAACAACATCCCCGTCCCAACACACACTGCACAACAACATCCCCGTCCCAACACACACTGCACAACAACATCCCCGTCCCAACACACACTGCACAACAACATCCCCGTCCCAACACACACTGCACAACAACATCCCCGTCCCAACACACACTGCACAACAACATCCCCGTCCCAACACACACTGCACAACAACATCCCCGTCCCAACACACACTGCACAACAACATCCCCGTCCCAACACACACTGCACAACAACATCCCCGTCCCAACACACACTGCACAACAACATCCCCGTCCCAACACACACTGCACAACACATCCCGTCCCAACACACACTGCACAACAACATCCCGTCCCAACACACACTGCACAACAACATCCCCGTCCCAACACACACTGCACAACAACATCCCCGTCCCAACACACACTGCACAACAACATCCCCGTCCCAACACACACTGCACAACAACATCCCCGTCCCAACACACACTGCACAACAACATCCCCGTCCCAACACACGCTGCACAACAACATCCCCGTCCAACACACACTGCACAACAACATCCCCGTCCCAACACACACTGCACAACAACATCCCGTCCCAACACACACTGCACAACAACATCCCCGTCCCAACACACACTGCACAACAACATCCCCGTCCCAACACACGCTGCACA
>NW_027454455.1:0-78426 GCF_040206685.1 Ascaphus truei | reverse complement strand
TTCCCTTCTCTCTCACCCTCTTCCTTCTCTCTGTCTATCCCTCTCCCTTCTCTCTCTCTCCCTTCTCTCTCTCCTCTCTCCCTCTTCCTTCTCTCTCCCTCTCCCTCCTCTCTCCCCTTTCCTTGTCACTCCCTCATCACTCTCTTTCTCTAACTTCTCTATCTCTCTCCCTTCTCTCTCTCCCTCTTCCTTCTCTCTCCCTATCCCTTGTCACTCCCTCTCCCTTGTTTCTACCTCTCCCTTGTCTCTCCATTCTCTCTCCCTCTTCCTTCTCTCTCCCTCTTCCTTCTCTCTCCATCTTCCTTCTCTCTCCATCTTCCTTCTCTCTCCCTCTTCCTTCTCTCTCCCTTTCCATTCTCTCTCCCTTTTCCTTTCCCCTCCCTTTTCCTTCTCTCTCTTTCTCTCTCCCTTCTCTCTCCCTCGTCACTCCATTCTCTCTCCCTCTCCCTTCTCTCTCCCTTTCCTTGTCTCTCCCTCTCCCTTGTCTCTCCATTCTCTCTTCCTTTTCCTTCTCTCTCCCTTTTCCTTCTATCTCCCTTTCCTTCTCTCTCCCTTTTCCTTCTCTCTCCCTTTCCCTTCTCTCTCCCTTTTCTTTCTCTCTCCCTTCTCCATATCCACATTTATTGACTATAAGAGTTCTGATAAAGATTGTAAGTACTGTAACTTGTAATGTTTATGCGGTTAGAAATATGGTATTCATTGGTTTATCATCAACCAGCCCTGGTTGTGGGTGGCTCTTGTGTATGAAATAGTCCATAGCACCTACCCCTAGAGATAATGTACACATACACACCCACATACTGTAATGTGTGTGTGTGTGTGTGTGTGTGTATATCCACATTTATTGTCTACAAGGGTACTGATAAAGATTGTAAGTACTGTAACTTGTAATGTTTATGCAGTTTGAAATATGGTATTAATTGGTTTATCATCAACCAGCCCTGTTTGTGGGGCTCTTTTGTGTGAAATAGCCCAGAGCACCTACCCCTAGAGATAATGTACACATATACACCCACATACTGTAATGTGTGTGTTTATATCCACATTTATTGTCTATAAGAGTTCTGATAAAGATTGTAAGTACTGTAACTTGTAATGTTTATGTGGTTTTAAATATGGTATTCATTGGTTTATCATCAACCAGCCCTGTTTGTGGGGCTCTTGTGTATGAAATTCCCCAGAGCACCTACCCCCTTTATTGTCTCCATAAGAGTTCTGTTAAAGATTGTAAATACTGTGAATGTTAATGTTTCTGTGGTTTGAAATTTGGTATTCATTGGTTTATCATCAACCAGTTCTGTTTGTGGGTGGCTCTTTGCATTGTTCTGTGTATTCTCTGTGTTTTTCTGTTATGTTTGCTGAGTAACCTTGTGATATAAAGAGATGGCAGCCTTGGTTTGTTATGCCTCTTTTTTCCTGTACACAGCAAAAGATTTTGCGGCCTATTCTAATCACTCTTAAGTGAGACAAACCGCTTCTAAAGAGCACTCTAGATGCAAATGTAAATAATAGGTATCATAGAATTTGAACACATGGCTGCTCAACTCAAGTCCTTAATCCCCCAAACTGGTCTGAATTTCAGGATTTTACAGCTTCAGCACAATTTTACAGCTTCAGCACAAGTGGCTCAAACAGAGGCTTGTTTGAAGACAGAGACCCTGATTGAGCCACCTGTGCTGAAGCAGGGACTGATTAAAGCATCTGTGTTGAAGCTTGGATATCCTGAACACCTGACCTCCCTTCTCTCTCTCCCTTTCCCTTCTCTCTCTCTCTCTTCTCAACCTCTCCCTCTCCCTTCTCTCTCCCTTCTCTCTCTCTCTCTCCCTCTCCATTCACTCTCTCTCCCCCTCCCTTCTCTCTCTCTCTCCCCCTCCCTTCTCTCTCCCTCTCCCTTATAACTCCCTCGTCATTCCCTCTCCCTTCTCTCTCTCTCCCATTCCCTTCTCTCTCACCCTCTTCCTTCTCTCTCCCTCTCCCTTCTCTCTCTCTCCCTTCTCTCTCGCCTCTCTCCCTCTCCCTTCTCTCTCCCTTTTCCTTGTCACTCCCTCATCACTCTCTCTCTCTCCCCTCTCTCTCTCTCTCTCTCTCTCCCTTCTCTCTCTCTCTCCCTTCTCCATCTTCCTTCTTTCTCCATATCCCTTCTCTCTACATCTACCTTCTCTCTCTCTGTATCCCTTCTCTCTCTCCCTATCCCTTTTATCTCTCCCTCTTCCTTCTCTCTCCCTATCCCTTGTCGCTCCCTCTGCCTTGTTTCTACCTCTCCCTCGTCTCTCCATTCTCTCTCCCTTTTCCTTTCCCCTCCCTTTTCCTTCTCTCTCCCTCTCCCTTCTCTTTCCCTCCTCTCTCCCTTGTCACCCCCTTCTCCCACCCTCTCCCTTCTCTCTCCCTATCCCTTCTCTCTCCCTTTCCTTGTCTCTCCCTCTCCCTTGTCTCTCCATTCTCCCTCCCTTTTCCTTCTCTCTCCCTTTCCTTCTCTCTCCCTTTTCCTTCTCTCTCCTTTTCCCTTCTCTCTCCCTTTTCTTTCTCTCTCCCTTTTCTCACTCCCTTCTCTATCCCTCTGCCTTTCTCTCCCTTCTCTCTCCCTATCCCTTCTCTCTCCCTCTTCCTTCTCTATCCCTCTGCCTTTCTCTCCCTTCTCTCTCCCTATCCCTTCTCTCTCCCTTCCATGCTCTCTCCCTTTTCCTTATCTCTCCATTCTCTCCCTTTTCCTTTCCCCTCCCCTTTCCTTCGCTCTCCTTCTCCCTTCTCTCTCTCTCCATTTCCTTCTCTCTCTCTCCCCCTCCCTTCTCTCTCCCTCTCCCTTATAACTCCCTCGTCATTCCCTCTCCCTCTCCCTTCTCTCTCTCTCAACCATTCCTTTCTCTCTCACCCTCTTCCTTCTCTCTGTCTCTCCCTCTCTCTTCTCTCTCTCTCCCTTCTCTCTCCTCTCTCCCTCTCCCTTCTCTCTCCCTCTCCCTTCTCTCTCCCTTTTCCTTGTCACTCCCTCATCACTCTCTCTCTCTCCCTTCTCTCTCTCTCTCTCTCTCTCTCTCTCCCTTCTCCATCTTCCTTCTTCTCCATCTCCCTTCTCTCTACATCTACCTTCTCTCTCTCCCTATCCCTTCTCTCTCTCCCTATCCCTTCTCTCTCTCCCTCTTTCTTCTCTCTCCCTATCCCTTGTCGCTCCCTATCCCTTGTCGCTCCCTCTCCCTTGTTTCTACCTCTCCCTTGTCTCTCCATTCTCTCTCCCTCTTCCTTCTCTCTCCCTCTTCCTTCTCTCTCCCTCTTCCTTCTCTCTCCCTCTTCCTTCTCTCTCCCTCTTCCTTCTCTCTCCCTCTTCCTTCTCTCTCCCTCTTCCTTCTCTCTCCCTCTTCCTTCTCTCTCCCTCTTCCTTCTCTCTCCCTCTTCCTTCTCCCTCCCTCTTCCTTCTCTCTCCCTTTCCATTCTCTCTCCCTTTTCCTTTCCCCTCCCTTTTCCTTCTCTCTCCCTCTCCATTCTCTCTCCCTCCTCTCTCCCTTGTCACCCTCTTCTCTCTCCCTCTCCCTTCTCTCTCCCTATCCCTTCTCTCTCCCTTTCCTTGTCTCTCCCTCTCCCTTGTCTCTCCATTCTCTATCCCTTCTCCTTCTCTCTCCCTTTTCCTTCTATCTCCCTTTCCTTCTCTCTCCCTTTTCCTTCTCTCTCCCTTTTCCTTCTCTCTCCCTTTTCCTTCTCTCTCCCTTTTCTTTCTCTCTCCCTTCTCTCTCCCTTTTCTCACTCCCTTCTCTATCCCTCTGCCTTCTCTCTCCCTTCTCTCTCCCTATCCATTCTTTCTCCCTCTTCCTTCTCTCTCCCTCTTCCTTCTCTCTCCCTCTTCCTTCTCTCTCCCTTTCCAATCTCTCTCCCTTTTCCTTGTCTCTCCATTCTCTCCCTTTTCCTTTCCCCTCCCCTTTCCTTTGCTCTCCCTCTCCCTTCTCTCTCTCTCCACTCCCTTCTCTCTCTCTCTCCCCCTCCCTTCTCTCTCCCTCTCCCTTATAACTCCCTCGTCATTCCCTCTCCCTTCTCTCTCTCCCTTTCCCTTCTCTCTCACCCTCTTCCTTCTCTCTCCCTCTCCCTCTACCTTCTCTATCCCTCTCCCTTCTCTCTCCCTTTTCCTTGTCACTCCCTCATCACTCTCTCTCTCCCTTCTCTCTCTCTCCCTTCTCCATCTTCCTTCTTTCTCCATCTCCCTTCTCTCTACATCTACCTTCTCTCTCTCCGTATCCCTTCTCTCTGTCCCTATCCCTTCTCTCTCTCCCTATCCCTTCTCTCTCTCCCTCTTCCTTCTCTCTCCCTCTTCCTTCTCTCTCCCTTTCCATTCTCTCTCCCTTTTCCTTTCCCCTCCCTTTTCCTTCTCTCTCCCTCTCCCTTCTCTCTCCCTCCTCTCTCCCTTGTCACCCCCTTCTCTCTCCCTCTCCCTTCTCTCTCCCTATCCCTTCTCTCTCCCTTTCCTTGTCTCTCCCTCTCCCTTGTCTCTCCATTCTCTCTCCCTTTTCCTTCTCTCTCCCTTTCCTTCTCTCTCCCTTTTCCTTCTCTCTCCCTCTTCCTTCTCTCTCCCTTTTCTTTCTCTCTCCCTTTTCTCACTCCCTTCTCTATCCCTCTGCCTTCTCTCTCTCTTCTCTCTCCCTATCCCATCTCTCTCCTGTTTCCATGCTCTCTCCCTTTTCCTTATCTCTCCATTCTCTCCCTTTTCCTTTCCCCTCCCCTTTCCTTCGCTCTCCCTCTCCCTTCTCTCTCTCTCCACTCCCTTCTCTCTCTCTCTCCCCCTCCCTTCTCTCTCCCTCTCCCTTATAACTCCCTCATAATTCCCTCTACCTCTCTCTCTCCCTCTCCCTTCTCTCTCTCTCCCTTTCCCTTCTCTCTCACCCTCTTCCTTCTCTCTGTCTCTCCCTCTCCCTTCTCTCTCTCTCTCTCCTCTCTCCCTCTCCCTTCTCTCTCCCTCTCCCTTCTCTCTCCCTTTTCCTTGTCACTCCCTCATCACTCTCTCTCTCTCTCTCTCCCTTCTCTCTCTCTCTCCCTTTTGTCTCTCTCTCCCTTTTCTCTCTCCCTCTTCCTTCGCTCTCCCTCCTCTCTCCCTTGTCACTCCCATCTCTCTCCCTCTCCCTTCTCTCTCCCTATCCCTTCTCTCTCCCTTTCCTTGTCTCTCCCTCTCCCTTGTCTCTCCATTCTCTCTCCCTCTTCCTTCTCTCTCCCTCTTCCTTCTCTCTCCCTTTTCCTTCTATCTCCCTTTCCTTCTCTCTCCCTTTTCCTTCTCTCTCCCTTTACCTTCTCTCTCATTTTGCCTTCTCTCTCCCTTTTCTCTCCCCTTTCTCTCCCTTTTCTCTCCCTTTTGCTTTTCTCTCCCTTTTGCTTTTCTCTCCCTTTTCCTTTTCTCTTCCTTTTCCTTTTCTCTCCCTTTTCCTTTTCTCTCCCTTTTCCTTTTCTCTCCCTTTTCCTTTTCTCTCCCTTTTCCTTTTCTTTCCCTTTTCCTTTTCTCTCCCTCACCCTTCTCTCTCCCTCTCCCTTCTCTCTCCATCTCCCTTCTCTCTACATCTACCTTCTCTCTCTCCGTATCCCTTCTTCCTCTCCCTATCCCTTCTCTCTCTCCCTATCCCTTCTCTCTCTCCCTATCCCTTCTCTCTCTCCCTCTTCCTTCTCTCTCCCTATCCCTTCTCTCTCCCTTTCCTTGTCTCTCCCTCTCCCTTCTCTCTCCCTTTTCTTTCTCTCTCCATTCTCTCTCCCTTTTCTCACTCCCTTCTCTATCCCTCTGCCTTCTCTCTCCCTTCTCTCTCCCTATCCCATCTCTCTCCCTCTTCCTTCTCTCTCCCTCTTCCTTCTCTCTCACTTTCCATGCTCTCTCCCTTTTCCTTGTCTCTCCATTCTCTCCCTTTTCCTTTCCCCTCTCCTTTCCTTCGCTCTCCCTCTCCCTTCTCTCTCCCTCCTCTCTCCCTTGTCACTTCCATCTCTCTCCCTCTCCCTTCTCTCTCACTATCCCTTCTCTCTCCCTTTC
Source organism: Ascaphus truei (assembly GCF_040206685.1). Classification (NCBI taxonomy): domain Eukaryota; kingdom Metazoa; phylum Chordata; class Amphibia; order Anura; family Ascaphidae; genus Ascaphus; species Ascaphus truei. The sequence continues at coordinate 72,443 of NW_027454455.1, read as the reverse complement.
CTTGTCTCTCCCTCTCCCTTGTCTCTCCATTCTCTCTCCCTCTTCCTTCTCTCTCCCTTTTCCTTCTATCTCCATTTCCTTCTCTCTCCCTTTTCATTTTCTCTCCCTTTTCCTTTTCTCTCCCTCTCCCTTCTCTCTCCCTCTCCCTTCTCTGTCCCTCCTCTCACACTTGTCTCTCCCTGCTTTCTCTCTCTCCCTTCTCTCTCCCTCTCTTCTCTCTCCCTCTCCCTTCTCTCTCCCTCTCCCTTCTCTCTCCCTCTCCCTTCTCTCAATTTTTTTCTCTCTTACTCCCACTCTATCTCTTTCACTTCAACCCGTCTCTTGCTCTCACACACATTTCTTTCTTCCACTTCTCTCTCTCTCTTTTTCTTTCTCAAACCCTCTCTTTCTCTCCCTGCTCTCTATTACTCTCCCTGACTAGCATCCCTGCTCCTTCTAAATCACCTGTATTTTACTCTCACAAATGTCCTTTCTTTCTCTCTCTCTTTCAAGGACTACCACTCTCCCCTCTCTCTCACAAACCCCTCTCTCACTCAGTCTAAGCATTGTTTATTTAGTTCATCAGTGAAAGAGGGTCCTCAACTGCATTGCTCTAAAGGGGATTGCATTATATTTTTTCACTTATCTTGGGTAAAATTTATTTGCAGTATGAAAATAGGTAAGTTCGTCTATCAAGATGATGTTCACAAAGGACATACTAACAAGGAGGTAAGTAGTTGAGGTAAGTGAGTACACCTACACAATGCATTGCTTTTATCTCTCAGGATATAAAGCTTTGAGTTGATTTCTCTCCCTTTACACGAGTGTGCCCTTTTAGAGTCAGGCAGTGAACTCTTCGCTACTGTCCCATCTGCAGCGCTAGCTCGACTGTAAATTGGGGGAAGAAAGCATACCCCTTTACGGACGATAGACAGTAGTGCTTCTTCACTCCTAGCATACGGCAGAGGAGAAGCTCCGCTCTGTACAAAACGGATCTAGTCCTCAATGTCCAAGTACTTAGTAGTGAGGTAAAAGCTAGCTCTTTACCTCTAAGGGTGCCTCTCGCTAACATGCAACGAATGCAAGAGTTTTCAAATTTTTGAATGACTAACTGCATATAAATGCAACATGTCAATTGGATAGGGAATAGAATATATACAACAAAATAGAAAGGGCAGGCTCACAGACTGATTCCATGCCCTCCCTCACCCGCTCTTGACCCATGTTCACTATCACCCACCACCTCATCCACCTTCACCCTCACACTCATCCACCTTCACCCACCCACCATTGCCCCCTCACCAACACCTTCACTCACCCACACCTTCACTCATCCCCCTACCTCACCTACATTCACCAACCTTTAACCCCACTTAAACACACCCTCCCTCTTCCACCTTAATCCTCACCCTCCCTCACCCACGTTCACTCTACCTTACTGGCCTCAACCTTACCTACAAAGCCTCCTATACCCATATTAACCATCCCTCACCCACCTTCAACATCACCTTCCCACACCCTCCTTCACCCAACCTCCCTCACCCACCTTCTACCCTCATCATCCATATTAAAATTCACCTTCACCACCCTTACCTGCACACCAATACCCAGCCTCACCCTTGCCCACTCACCCATACCTGAACTGACCCACACTTTTTTCACCCACCTTCATCCTCACCCTCCCAGACACATTTACTCACCCTCCCTAATCCACCTTCAACACCACCTACCCACTCTCTTCATCATCCACCTTCCCTCAAAAACCTTCAACCTCCTTACCCACACCCACCATACATCCCTAAACCTCCCTCACCCACCTACCCACAACCTCCCTCACGTGCTTACCCACTTACACTTTTTCTTACCACACTTTCAACCCCAAACCACACCCTCCCTAAATTGTTCAGAACTTAACTCTCATTGGCCAAGTACCTAAATGAGTCACATAACTAAAAATGTTCTATTCTTTTTTAACCAAACACAAATACAAAAATAATCGTAAGGGTCAACCCTAACCCTAACTTTCAACGCTAACCCTAACTCTTCTCTGATTGGTTAGTACCCAAATGAGTCACATACCTAAATTTTCGTATTCCCCTATAACCCTGGGCCAAACAAAAATAGAAAAATAATCCTAACTGTCAACCCTAACTTTCAACCCTAACTTTCAACCCTAACTCTTCTCTGATTGGTTAGTACCCAAATGAGTCACATACCTAAATTTTCGTATTCCCCTATAACCCTGGGCCAAACAAAAATAGAAAAATAATCCTAAGTGTCAACCCTAACTTTCAACCCTAACTTTCAACCCTAACTTTCAACCCTAACTCTTCTCTGATTGGTTAGTACCCAAATGAGTCACATACCTAAATGTTCGTATTCCCCTATAACCCTGGGCCAAACAAAAATAGAAAAATAATCCTAAGTGTCAACCCTAACTTTCAACCCTAACTTTCAACCCTAACTTTCAACCCTAACTCTTCTCTGATTGGTTAGTACCCAAATGAGTCACATACCTAAATTTTCGTATTCCCCTATAACCCTGGGCCAAACAAAAATAGAAAAATAATCCTAACTTTCAACCCTAACTTTCAACCCTAACTTTCAACCCTAACTCTTCTCTGATTGGTTAGTACCCAAATGAGTCACATACCTAAATTTTCGTATTCCCCTATAACCCTGGGCCAAACAAAAATAGAAAAATAATCCTAACTTTCAACCCTAACTTTCAACCCTAACTTTCAACCCTAACTTTCAACCCTAACTTTCAACCCTAACTCTTCTCTGATTGGTTAGTTCCCAAATGAGTCACATACCTAAATTTTCGTATTCCCCTATAACCCTAACCCTAACCCTAACCCTAACGTTTATCTCTATGGCAATGAACAGACCCGCTTATTGCCCCCCGGTCCGACCCCCCAGAGATGGACTCCAACTGGACAAGCACAGTCTCACCAAGTATGTGGAGGGCACTGATCGGATTGACATGTTTCTAAGGAACTTTGAAACGCAGTGCCGGCGGTACGGGGTGCTTCCCCAGCATAGGGTTGCACGCCTGGACCCGCTACTCTCCGGCTTGGCTAAACAGACTTTGATGGCGCTTACAGAGGAGTTTGCTGATGACTATGACCACCTGAAAGAACTTTTGCTGTTTCAGCATGGTTTTACCCCTGAAGCTTACCGGGGTAAGTTCCGGCTGGAGGAGAGGCACCCTCAGGAGACCTATGTCACTTATGTGACCCGCATGGCTTTGTATGGGTTACACTGGGTGGAGGGCTCTGAGGCCAAGACTTACCAACGCCTGCTGGACCTCATCTTTCAGGAGCAGCTCATGCAGCAGTGCCCGCCGGCGGTGAGGGCTTTTGTGTATGATAAAAAGCCCAAGACCTACACCGAGGCGGCGAGGATGGCAGATGACTATGTGGTCAGCCGGTCCCAGATGACCGCCAAGGTACCAGCCAAAGCGGTAACCCCACCGGCGCCGGCCAAGAAAGCTGTGAGTACCCCCCAGTGGACCCAAAAGTCGCCTGCGGGCAGCGGGTCACAGAAGGCGGGAGAGCTCCGGCATGAGCGCCGGTGCTACAATTGCAACAGCACTGGTCACATCAGACCAGATTGCCCGGAACCCCTGCGTTCCAACGGACCCTATCGAGGGCAACGCACCCCAGCTGCAAAGCCGGTAGCCCGTGTGCGGGTGGCTTCCACCAAAGAACCAGGACCGGTCATGGAAACAACTCCCAGCGAGACGTCCCATGTCACCCCTACCCCGGTTTCTTCAGTGCCTACAGCCAGGAGCGGAGGACATCACAGCGCAGACCTGCAGCAGACGGACGGCAGGAGCAAGCATCTCACCCCGGTCACAGTCGGTGACCGGCAAGCAGTTGGCTTACTTGATTCAGGAGCTTCAGTGACCCTGGTCCGACCTGATATGGTCCGGCCAGAGGAATTGATCCCAGGCCCTGGGATACAGATCACTGTGGCTGACGGAGAGCCACGTTTCCTGCAGGTGGCCCGCATTTTTTTGGATTGGGGGGTGGGCAAGGGTGTGCGGGAGGTGGGGGTTTTACCAGGTTTGGATGCAGAAATTCTTTTGGGCAATGACCTGGGACCGATGACCTGCACCTACGACCGTGTGCCCCAGCCCGCTGCAGTGGCGGCGGTTACCCGGAGCCAGACCGCGGCAATGTCGGCGGTGGCCACCCCAGTCCCCCAGCCTTTGGGACCAACGTTAGCGGAGGGCACAGAGGAGCCCAGGGAGGTAAGCCAGGATCAGTTGCAACCACAGGCTGACTTACTGTTCCCCCTTACCGTGTCCCCTTCCCCTGACAATGACATGACTGGGGGGGGGGCAGATTTAGGAGCCCAGTTTAGGGAGGCAGTGAAGGCAGACCCTACCCTGGCCGGCGTGAGACTTCGGGCGTCCGAATCTCAGGCAGGGGAGGGCACTGAGCGCTGCCTATGGCATAAGGGACTCCTATACAGAGAAGAAGGGAACCCGAGAATAGAGAAGGGATTGACCGGTAAGCGACAGCTAGTAGTACCCCAGGGGTACCGACAGCAATTGTTACGGGTAGCTCACTCTATTCCGTTAGCGGGACATCAGGGGGTCACCAGAACGCGAGCCCGGTTATTGCAGCGTTATTTCTGGCCGGGGGCATCCAGGGATGCGGCTGATTTCTGCCGCTCCTGTGATGCCTGCCAGCGAGTAGGTAAGGCGGGCGACCGTGTGAAGGCACCCCTGAGACCCCTACCGATAATAGGGGAACCCTTCCAGAAGGTAGCGATGGACCTGATAGGACCCCTCATGATTCCTAGCAGGTCAGGGAAGTGCTACATCCTCACGGTGGTGGATTTTGCCACCCGGTACCCTGAGGCGGTAGCGCTGGGCACCATAAGTGCCAAGACAGTGGCAGCAGCTTTGCTGAACATTTTTGCTAGGGTAGGTTTCCCTAGTGAGATCCTAACTGATCAGGGGTCGCAGTTCATGAGTGAACTGTTACATTGTCTCTGGGATGCCTGCGGTGTACAGCACCAGCGCACTACCCCTTACCATCCCCAAACAAACGGATTATGTGAGAGGTTTAATGGTACCCTGAAGCAGATGCTTCGGACCTTTATAGAGGTGGAGGGGAAAGACTGGGAGATTCACCTGCAGCACTTGCTGTTTGCATACCGAGAGGTACCGCAAGAATCTACAGGCTTCTCCCCCTTCGAGCTACTATATGGCCGCAGGGTACGTGGACCTCTGGACCTCTTCCGTGAGGGATGGGAGGGGGAGACTACTGCTACTGATGCTTCAGTGATCCAGTATGTAGTAGATCTCAGAGACCGGTTAGAGATGCTTATGGGGGTGGCCCAGGACCACCTCAGGGCTGCTCAGACCAAGCAGAAGCAATGGTATGACCAGCAGGCCGTAGCAGAGAATTCATCCCAGGACAGCAGGTGCTTGTTCTCAAACCCACTCGGGAGAACAAGCTGATGGCTGCCTGGTCGGGACCGTACCCGGTTATCCGAAAGGTGAATGAGTGCAACTATGTTGTACAGGTAGCGCCTGAGAGGCACAAGACATATCACATTAATATGTTAAAGGAATACAGAGCACTGAGTATGGGAGCAGTAATGGCCATTTGTAGCCCACTGCTGGAGGATCCGGCGAGCAATGCTCTGCCTGATCTCCTAGGGGAGGCAAAGCAAGGAAACACTGTTGAGCAGGTAGAGATCGGGGCACAGTTGAGTGCTAGGCAGAAGGGAGAAGCCAGGGACATGCTAGCTCAGTATAGCGCCCTCTTCACTGACATGCCAGGGACCACACATCTCACCAAACACCCAGTACACACAGGGGACCTGCAGCCTCTGCATAAGCACGCTTATAGAGTGTCAGCAGAGGTCAAGACAAGTATGGAGAGAGAGATTGAGGAGATGCTGACCCTAGGGGTAATTACTCCGTCCCAGAGCCCTTGGGCAAGTCCAGTAGTCCTAGTGCCTAAGAAGGACAAAACCACCCGGTTTTGTGTGGACTACCGGTTGCTCAACGCTGGGACGGTGTCAGATGCTTACCCCATGCCCCGCATGGATGAGTTACTAGATGAACTCGCGGGGGCAAAGTATCTGACCACCATGGATCTGAGCAAAGGCTACTGGCAGATTCCCCTGACCCTGGAGGCTAGGGAGAAGTCAGCATTCTTCACTCCAAGTGGCCTCTATGAGTTTTTGGTGATGCCATTTGGGATGAAGAATGCCCCGGCTACCTTCCAACGCCTGGTCAATAGGTTACTGGAAGGGATGCAGAGCTATGCCAGGGCTTACTTAGATGACATTGCTGTCTTTAGTAATTCCTGGGAATCCCACATAGGACATGTAGCTGCGGTGCTGGATAGAATCAGGGAGGCTGGGCTTACCTTAAAACCCACTAAGTGTATGGTAGGTATGGCAGAAGTCCTGTACTTAGGGCACAGGGTGGGTGGAGGGCATTTCAAGCAAGAGCCAGCCAAGGTAGAAGCCATAGTTCAGTGGCCTGTTCCAAAAACCAAGAAACAGGTCATGGCCTTTTTGGGCACCGCAGGGTACTACAGGAAATTTGTCCCACAGTACAGCGCCGTGGCCAAACCCCTGACTGATCTGACTAAGAAGCAACTGCCTGTGCTTATTACCTGGTCTCCTGCTGTGAAACTGCTTTCCAGGCACTGAAAGCTGCGCTTGCTGAGGCCCCCATCCTGGCTGCCCCAGATTATACCAAGCATTTTCTTATTCAGACTGATGCCTCAGACTTTGGTGTGGGGGCTGTGTTGAGCCAGGTGGGGGACGACGGCAAAGAGCACCCTGTGGTGTATCTCAGTCGCAAACTGCTCCCCAGGGAGGTGGCATATGCCACCATTGAAAAGGAGTGCTTGGCCATTGTGTGGGCACTCAAAAAGCTCCAGCCCTATGTCTATGGGAGCGCTTTCACGGTCATTACCGACCACAATCCCCTGAGCTGGCTACAGAGGGTATCAGGGGAAAATGCCAAACTGCTGAGATGGAGCTTGGCTTTGCAAGAATTTGAATTCACCATTCAGCACAAAAAGGGTAGTGAAAACAGCAATGCTGATGGACTTTCACGCCAGGACTATCCCTCTGAGACTGAATTCATTAATGGTGCCAGCAGTGCCCCACTCCCCGTCAGGGCCAGTGGGCCACAGGACACGCATTAAGAAGGGGAGGTGTAGAGGGAGAGAGGGGGTGGCCCGGTATTAAAGGGGTTGCACCCCATTTGGCCACCCCTGACCGCACCAGGGAGACAAGGGGTTAACTGGGCTGAGGTCCAGAAATGTGATGTAACCCTTGTTATGACATGTAAATGTATTTTCCCCTGTTCCATTGTAATGTCTGGTTACTCAGTGTTTGCATCACACACACACTAGAATCCATCCGGGAGCACAAGGGTTAATAATTCTTTAATGATTATAGCTCTTTGTGTAAGTTTCCCGCCTTTTCGGGCACCATTTTGCAGGTCCCCATTGGCCGCCATTAGGGCTCAATGCATTTCAATAGGAATTTGTGCTGTTTTCGTCCTGTTTCCTGTAGTGACCAGCAGGTGGCGTCCGAGAGGGAGAGCGGCGGTTTCCCATTGAAAGTCAATGGGCTCATTGACTTCAATGGAGATGCCTCGAGGTAACCTAGTTGGCTGCCGTCCAGACCGCAAACCGCAAAGCGGATACAATGTCCTTCAAAAGAGCTAAAATCACTGGGTCAAGTTCAACGTCAATTAGCGGGGAAATAAACTGTTTTAGGGCACCTAGGGATAAAATTATTTTTGCCCCTAGTTCCTAAGCGTCCCCCCACTCGACCACCACCGGGTCCCCGAATCCTGGACCCCCGATAAGGGTCGAACCAGATAGAGCGGGTCGCGCCATAGGCTTTGCCGGCGGCGGCAGAAACGGCTCAGAAAAATGACTAAGTGAGAAATGCTGAATTTTAGGAATCCATATCTCCGGTTCCGGAGGGTTCAGCGGATCAGGGTTTGGGGTATCTGTAGCCACTGCTCCGGCATCGCTGCAGAACCATCCTTGACCCGCTTGGACCAACCCGACGGAGTATGGACCCCCTTGAAGTTCGGGACTTTTCCCATAAACTTCAATGGCAGAAAACCCCCATTGACTTCAATGGCGGCGATTTACCATTGAAAGTCTATGGCGGAGCTGCCCGTTGTTTTCAATGGGGATTTAGTGAAAAGCTGAGATTTCTTTTTCAATGGAGATTTTTGTATTAAAATGATTTAATGTGCATTGGTGTAACTTCGGTTTCTTAGGTCGTAGCAAGTCGCTTTTTGGACCATATGGTGTCCCAGTTCTGGCAATGCGAACTGGGAAGTTTGGACCTGCTAAACCTAACGGAACCGGATATTTTAATACGTTTATGTTTTATGCTTAATAGTGTATCTTAAGGTATGGACAAAGACCCAGAAGAGATTCTTTTGGGCCATAAGGTAGCAGATGGCCCTGGGGACGCCGCTATGTCTAGGATTTAAGTGCTGTTCAAAGAGTTTTATCACCCTCACTGTTTATCCGAAGCCCAAACCAGGGCAGGTCTTAAGTGTTCCAGTTAACACCTTTCAACAAAGGTTTTCCTGCCAGAACTCCAAATGGTAGACTGTCTGGCATTCCTGACGTAAATGTGGGGCTTCAGAAATGAGACCCCCAGAGTTCTACTGCGCATGTGCCAACTAGCAGGGGGGCATGGGTCAGAATGCTTTCCCACGTTAGTGAGTGGCTGGAGGTAATTGTAAACCAATCCCCTGTGCTTAAGGTTAAGAATAGAAGGAGAATGGTTTATAAACTGCTGTCCACCCATATATCCTTTGTCTTCGTTTGCTGATATGGTTACCTGATATCACCTGAATGATTTCCTCACTGCTGAAAGAAATGCTACATCATACTTCTCATTCCCCAACCCTTAAGTAAGTGTACTTCTTGTTCGTTACTGTATTATCTGTTGTGTTCACCTATATTCTAAGGAATAAATACAATTTATTATATCTTAAGCCTCGTTCAGTTCAAACCCAATTATTTTTGTGTAATATTAATAAGCCTGTGGAAGCTATCGTCACAAGGAGGTATTATAGTGTGTATTGTGGGGAGAATTAGTGTGTGTGTTGTTTGGGAGTGATATTCGGGAGGATTGTGTGTGCAGAAGGAAGAATGAGTGAGGGGGGAGTAAGGGAGCAGGATTGAATGAGAGGGGGTCATTGAGTGATAGCGGGGAGGGGAGGGAAGAGTGAGGAGAGTGGGTGTAGGAGGGAGCAGTGCAAGAGACCGTCGGGGGCAGAATACATGGTGAGAAGGGAGGCTGCCTAGAAGCATAAAAATCTACTTCACCACTGTTCTGTACTCTCTTCAATACTCTGTGTTACAGATCTCTCTGGCAAGAAATGGGGTCCAATGGCAAAGACTGCTCTAAATAAGATAGTATAAATGAACACAGAGAGAAATTCCAAAGAGTAACCCAAGAAAATACAAGTGAAATCTAATCGTAAGGTAATTAGTCCCATTAAGTGAAATACATAAAGGAATAGTCCATAAAAAAGCACAAAGGAAAAAAATAGGAGTACTTTATTGTGATGTTACATTTCAGAGAATATAAAATTATAGGAAAACAATTCCACTTTGTTCAGAAAACCAGAAAGTCTTGGTCCCAGGTGGACTGAATTTTTATTGCAAATAAGTTCCTTAATACACAAGTAAAGAATATAGTTACTTATTCTATTCTCTACTGTAAGACGTGCCACATTGCCCAATATTTGGGTACAGTGCCCAGATTGTGACCATGCACTACAGAGGTGAGATTCCCCCAACTCCAATTTGCTACACACTCCAAGAGAGATTATTGTGATCAGAGGTGGAATGAGAGGGGTGAGAAGGGTCGCTGCCCAGGGAGTAGCCTGACAGGGGGTACAGAAATCTCTTTTGGTGCATATATTGCGGAGCTGCATTGATTGACTTGTCAATCAGCTCTGCTGCCTATCCCATTGACATCATGATCCGGCACTGTGATCAGCTGCAGCGCTGACCCAGGTGTGTTAGTGCAGCACTTTACAGGGAGGGAACAGAGGTTGTGGATGACAGATGCTGGGGATAGGCCATGAGTACGGGCCAGAGTAAGGTGGAGACTTTCTGTACTCTGCATACAGGACACTGCATGCATGACAGTGTCTGTGTGTGTGTGTGTGTGTGTGTATTCCAAGTGTCAGTGTGCATAAGTAAGTGTGCTCTGTAAGTATGCCTGTGTGGCAGGTATAGGGGGGTGGTTCAGCTGGAGGAACTTATCCAGGCACAAAAGCACATAGATGCCCCAGATTATACCACCCCAAATGCTGATAATATCCTGCTGCACTTTACAGAAGATGATGCAGATGTCAGTGGGTGGTGGGTTCATTAAATCCATCCATCATATCATAGCCACACTGTGCATATGATGTACTGAATCAATCACAGGAAGACATCTCCATGGTAGGGGTAGAAGTTAACAGAATATGTCCAGCACTGTGGTGTGTAGCCCATAAATAATAATTGTGCACATTACAGAACATACTTGCAACTGCAAGATCATTTTGCTGCTTGTAGTGTTTGCTCTTGTCCTGTGCAGTGTTGTCGTAGATCCGTCTCTTCAGTGTTCACTGCAATAAAAGTAAGACATTGCATTAATATTACAGAAGTTTGGGAGCTGAAATCCCACTATGCTGCAGACATTTTCCCTTTGCATAAGATTCTTGTGATTATATCTCAATGATGATCAATAACAACTACATCATAACACAGCCGCTCAATACAAAATATGTATTTGCTATCAATGGCCAAACGTCACACAATGTACAGATATACTGCTGCGGCCGAGTTTATTCGAGCATTTGCCCGTTCTTGGCCGCAGCAGTAACCTGGCGCGCGCCGGAGGGTGCCGGGCGCACGCCGAAGCAGCGGAGGAGCGCCCTCCGATCGGGGCTTTCTCCCTTCCGCTGCCGGGTCCGTCGGGTCCCCCGGAACCCCCTGCCGCTGTCCCCCACATCGCGGGACACCAGTGCTCCCTCGGGGAGCCCTGGACGCGCGTGCAGGGGGCGCAGGCACCCGATGACGCGTGACCGTGCATCGGTGATGCGCGGCACGCTGAGGGAGTGCGGCTAGCACGCCGGGGCATCCCCCGGCTTGCGGTGCTAGCCGTGCTTCAATAAAACGTGTCGGTAGTGTAGCAAGGATTATTTCTTCCTCTGGTGCATTATGATGGGATGTGTTGTAAGATTCTGCATTATTAGCATCACTGAATCTTTTGGAAACTGAGTAATATTCTATGTTTTAATGCAATATTATGGATGATCAGCCGGTAAAATAAAGCTTACTGTATCTGTAGCCATGCTCTACCCATGATGTGCTGAATCAATGACTGCAGAGTGATTCAGAGTGGTAAACATGACTGGAACTCATCTCTGAATAGAGGACAGAACAGCAGTGCAGAGTAGGAGGTGAATGTATCTCAAATGGAAGACTTAGTAGCTGTGTGGGGAGTAGACAGTACAGACTGATCAAATAAATAGTTAAAGGAGTATCTTCAACATTACTTGGCTTTGTTATCAACATTGAAGTTTCTCTTGTTTTTTCTGTTCTTTAAATCACTACTACTGATGCCATGTGTAACCTGTACTGAGAGATATACTCTACTGGCCTAGATGAAACCATATGATGCAAACAGGATTCATCCCACTCCAGATTCATATGATTGCACCACTTCAACCTTTAATAAAACACATAGAACTACAGCAGTGCGCTACTGCACATGTTCTTGTTATGAATGGTAGTAGATGTGGTCCTTGGGTCAATACTTCATACAGCAGCCACACTCTACTCATGATGTATTGAATCAACAAAAACCTGCATGGTACAGATCACAGGAAGGGTAGAGTAGAGGGGAATATGTCCAATGCGAAACCCTTAGCAGCTGGATTGTGTGGAGTCAACAAAACGACAAATACTAAATGAGAAATATACACATTGCTTATCTGTCTCTGTGTAGTCATTTTCCTCCTCTTCAACTGTCTTTCAAAATTTCTCTTCTGACAGAAAAGAAACACATGGCTTCAATATTCACTGTTCTTCCCTCCTGAAATAAAAGTTAAGCATTGCATGGTTATGATCATACATACAATGAACCTTGCGCCAAACCATGTGATCCAAAGTAAATCCACCTCCCTCCCATAGCTGTGTTCCTTCTAGAGCTTCTACCACACAAGTCATTAATGTTCGTGACACTGTACTGCAGTCACAGTCTGCACACAAAGTACTGAATCAATTACATCACACTGAAAAGGCAGTCTACATGATGCAATAGTTAACCATAATAACTCTGTCATGCAAATGACAGGAAAACCTATATGTATATCATTAGGGGAGAGGGGAAAAATAATTAAAAAATAAGTGCGACAAATAAAAACAGATTATAGGAAAGTAAATCCTTGCCCTGGGAACTTTACAATCTAATAGAAATGTTAGAAGACTTAAAGAGAGGCAGCAGTTGGGGGAAGAAGTGCAGTAGATGACAATGCTTGTCCTTAATGGTGGGTACAATTAGTAGAAAGCACATCTTGGGAACAATAGTTGTTAGCAGTGACTGTGGGTGTGGGACAGTAGCCACGAGTCAAAGTTTTTTAAATGCTTGATTTAAGTCGTGAATTTTAAGATTGGTCTTACATGTGGGTGGAAGAGGTTATGTTGGCATATACTGAGTGTGAGGAAGTTTCACATGTACGGTGCAGTGATGGAAAATGGTTTCAGGCAAGTGAGAGAACAGTAGAGGTGAAAGAAGTTTACAGGAGACAGTTATGGTTATAGTGCAAGAGACAAGCAAGGGCATAACGAGAGATCAAAGATGATATGCAAGAAGGAGCAGATTAATGGAGAGCCTTAACAAAAAGGTAAGGAGGAGAACTTTGTAGGTGATACAAAAACTTGATGGGATGCCAGGACAGGGATTTAAGGAGATGAGCAGAGACTGTTGTGGGAGAAAGTGAGATAATTCAAGCAGCAGAGTTTTGCATAGGAGAAAGTTGTGAAGCATGGAGGCCTGTTAGTAGTATGTTAAAATAACCTATAGGATAACAGTATACATTGGAGTTTTAGCAGTAGGTTGAGAGGGGAAAGGGAAGATCTTGGCAATATTACAGAGAAAGAGGCAACACATTTTACCCATAGCCGTGCATGTGAATGGAGATGGAATTGAAGAGCCAAATGTTACTCCTATGCAACATGTTTGATGACAAGATAGATGGTAGTACTGTTTACTGTGATGGAGAAAGGGGATAATATGAGCCCAGTGTTAGACATTAAGTTTAAGGCAGTGGAGTGCCATCCATGAGCATATAGCCAGGAGACAACCCAAGAGTAGGGACTGGATTGCAGGAGTGAGAACAGGGGTGGATAGATTTGTGTGTGTATCATCCGCATAGAGATTATATCTAAGGCCAAAAGCATTGATGAAGTCACCAAATGATAGTATGTAGAGAGAAAGAGAGATCTCAGAACAGAGCCCTGATGTATACCCACAGACAGATCAATAGAAGACGAAGACATGTTAGCAACAGAGATGGAGAATGTGTGACAGGAAAGTTATGATGAAAACCAGGATAGAACTTTGTTACTGATACCAAGAGAGAGTTTAGAATATGAAGGAGGAGAGTGATTGAGAGCATCAAACGCAGCCGATAGATCAAGTAGGATTAGTAGGGAAAAACCTTGGGAATTAGCTTTAAGCACAGTCTGTAGAACGTGCTGTACGAAAGGCAGGTTGTAAAGGATCCAGGAGGGCATGTGATTTAAGAATGTTGACACTAGCAATTAGAAGGCAAACAGCATGAGGGATACAGAGCGGTAGTTAGTAAGGCACATAGGGTGTAGTTTGTTTCTGACAAAAGGGTGACCGCTACAGGCTTAAAGTAAGAGGGCAAAAATCCAGAGAATAGGGAGAAATTGAAGATGTGGGTGAGAGTGGGGACTAAGAGATGCAGTAAGGTGTGAGGGGATACGATCTAGAGGGCATGTGGTAGAGGGAGAATAGAAGATGATTAGCTTCCAGCTCTGTAAGAGAAGAAAAGGAGTCAAGTGCAGAAGGAGATTTGGGAAGAAGGAGAGAAGGGGGAAGGGACAGAAGGAATCTCCTTTTGGGTGGCATCCACCTTGCCTCTGAAGTAGTCAAATGCTTGAGGAGAAGTGAAGGAAGGATGGCAAGTGGGAGGAGAAGGTCAGTGGAGGGAGTCAAATACAGAGAAAAAAAACAGCGTAAATTAAATTTGAGTGTTGATGAGTGTGGAAAAAAGTAGTGTATTTAGCCCTAGAGAGCAGCTTTATACAGGACAGGAGACATTTTTACTGTAGAAAAATCAAACAAAGTGTGAGATTTCCTCCGTAGGTATTAAGAACAGCGAGTGGAAGTGTGATGAGTGTGTTTGGGAATTTAGCCAAAGGTGTGGGTTAGAGGGATGAGTGTGTCAGAGCCTATAGGGGGCATATAGATAGGAGGATAGCATTGTAAGAGTTAATAAGATTGTTAGTTTAAGCAGAAAGAAAGAGAGAGAAGAGAGAAGAGAGGTTAGAGTAGATGTCAGAGGAGAGTTTAATTAAGCAGAGGCAAATCAGTGGGACAGGTAAGATGCGGTGAGGGGAATGACTGATTGTGACTGATGAGAGCAGAAGAGGTTATGTACAACTAGAGCCTTGTTAGTAAGAGTGGACATTCCAGAGGGCACAGGAGAAGGGAAGAGAAAAGTAAGGAAAGGAATGTGGATTACATTAGATAGGTTAACACTCTTAGTAGGGAGGCCTGATGTGTATATGAGCCGGTCCAAGATTATAAGAGATATCCCCCAACATCAGCGAGCATAGAAGGAGACACAGAGATAGGTGTAGAGAGAGACAGAGATAGGGATATGTAGAGAGAGAAGGGCGTCAAGAGAATGAGACAGATAGGCGTAGAGAGAGGAGACATAGAGAGAGGGGGCTTTGAGAGGGGGGCGTAGAGAATGAGGGAAGGTGGAAGAGAATAGGATGTGCAGGAGTGCATTTCATTGAGCAGTGCAGAAATAGCTGCAATAGAGGTCTGTACAAATGGTGCTTTGTGTAGACACATGCAAAGGTAGGGGAAGGAAAGTGTATAGAACATGTGGATAAAAGCAGGAGTGTGGAAGTTAGAGAAATTAGAAAAGTTTTACAGAGGAGTGAGGAAACAGTAAACAGAAAGAACAAGAGAGAGGTTACATTGGGATGACGTGCTGTGGTAGAGAGAAATGCTAGGAGAGAGCCTCCAGATATTAGAGGACATGAATTGAGAGAGCAAATGTATAAATCAAAACCGGAGGGGGAGGTATAGCACGAAAGCTTGCACAGCAGTTGATGAAGATTATAGTCTTAAAGTTGCGTGTACCTGTCAGGGCACTCAAGAAGGTCAATGCTCACAAGTGCAGAGTTCATGAAGAAATGCTGAATCCAGTTCCCCTCCAATTTAATTTTTTTTTTTTTTTGTAAACTTATTCTTTATTTGTTTTTTTTTTTGTTTTCTTAAGAAAAGTGGGAGTGGGGTACAAAACACAAAAAGGGGAACATGTTACTTGCGAGTCACATACAGTTGTATCATATGGATAACACATTCAATGGGGAGACAATAATGACATCACTGTTATTACAGTGTTTAAAGTAATGAATACAGAAAATTAACTCAAAAGACTTAAAAGGGGAAAAAGAAAAAGAAGGAATTGTCATTGCTTTTATAATATTCATTTCTTTTGTTGTCATACCAGCTTAACCTCCATGCATTTGTAGAGCATCCGACACTGGATACTGGATACTGGATACCCTCCAGGCCCACCACTGCAATCCACACCATTACGACTCCCATCACACCAAGGTTGTCTCAGTAGCGAAGCTCTTGATTCTTTTTTTTTTGTTTATATATTTTTTTTTTTTTTATATAATTTCCCTAGCTAGTGTGTTTTTGCCTCACCCATTTCTTGATTTTCAGGACTGGAGAGTAGCCCTTGAAAGATATCTATTTCCTATATAGGTTCTCCACGGTTCCCAGACATCTATGTATTTCTGTACTGTGTCGTTTTGTATCCCCGTCAGTTTTTCCATAAGACAGATCCTCCATAATCTTGCTTTTACAGCGTGTATGGCCGGCTGCTGTTCCTGTTTCCAGGCTTTGGCTATTTCGCATCTGGCAGCTGTGTATATGTGTGTCAGGAGTTTGTCATCAGTTTTTTCTATGTTTTCAATTGGCCTGCATAGCAGTACCTTCCAGGGGTCCAGGGGGAAGTCATACCCAAGAATTGTCTGCGCCATATCATGTGTGGCCCTCCATAGCTTTGTTACCTTTGGGCACGTCCACCACATATGTATAAACGATCCCTGCTGGCCACACCCCCTTGTACACACTGGGGACATGTTTCTGAAAAATTTGGACAATCGTAGTGGGGTGTAGTACCATTGGTGGAGCATTTTATATGCATTTTCTTTTATTGATACACATGTGGAGCTCTTTGCTATTCCTTCAAATATGTTATCCCACTGCTCTTGATCTAGTTCTCCCAGCTCTTCTTCCCACCTCGTCCTCCATTTGGTCTGTATCCCCAATTCCTGTTTGCCTTCTGCAAGTATGCTGTATACTTTAGAGATTAGGCCCTTTTTGTCCTCCCCCATGAGGCACAAATCCTCAAATGTTGTGAAGTCGCTATACGGACCTGACCTCTGTATGTGATCTCTCAATTGGAGATACCTAAAAAAGGCCGAGTCAGGGAGGCCATAGTCTCTCTTTACTACCTCAAACGTCTTTATAGCGTTGTTTGCCCATAGATCTTTTACCCTTATGATATCTGCCTTGCTCCAGTCTTTAAACGCTGTTGGTTCCGTGCCCGGGGTAAAGCTAATATTTTCAAATAGTGGTGCCATCTGAGATTTGTAGGTGGTTAGCCCGTGTTTAAGTTTCAATGAATCCCACATGGTTAGCGAGTGCGTGATCGATTCCAGGGGCACCCTCAGAGCTGGTCTTTCTTTTTTTGTTAACCACAGTATCATTTCTATGGATGACCCAGATATCACATCGGACTCAATTTCCACCCACTTTTTCCTCTGTTTGTGTGCATGCCAGTGAACCAGTTGGCCTACATGCGCCGCTTGGTAATATTGCCACAAGTGTGGCAAAGCTAGCCCTCCTGACTGTTTGGATCTATATAATGTGGGCAGCTGTATTCTCGCTTTTTTGTTATTCCATATAAATTTTGTGATAGCTTTCTGCAGCTCATGCATGTCCCTGGCTCTGACCTGTACTGGAAGTGTGTGGAAAAGGTACAATATTCTTGGCAGTAAGTTCATTTTTATGGCATTTATTCTACCCAACCATGATATATGATATCTGGACCATTCTTCTAATTCTTTTTTCAGCGTTTTTATTAGTGATGGGTAGTTGGTCTCGTATATAGTGTCGGGTGAGTTAGTCAACCATATTCCCAAGTACTTTATGGCCTGTGTCTTCCAAGCGAAATCAAAGTTTATTTTTATTAGCTTTAGTTGTTCCTGAGGGAGGTTTATATTTAGGGCTTCGGATTTTTCGTTGTTTATTTTAAATCCCGATAGTTTCTGGAACTCTGACAAGTTACTAAATAAGTTTGGGAGTGAGGTGAAGGGTTTTGAAATGGTTAACAATATGTCATCGGCAAACAATGCCAGTTTGTATTCTTTTTGTTTGACCTTAATCCCCCCGATATCTGGGTTTTCCCTGATTTGGGCTGCTAGCGGTTCTATCGCCAATGCGAACAATAGGGGCGACAGCGGGCATCCTTGTCTTGTGCCATTCCTTATGTGGATTGTCTCAGACTGCATATTAATATAGGATACTTTAGCTGTGGGTGTGCCGTATAGTGATGTAACAGCATTCATAAATTTGCCTTTTACCCCAAATGCTCGAAGTGTCTCAAACATATATCCCCAGTCAACACGATCAAAAGCCTTCTCCGCGTCTAAAGATAGTAGCATCGAAGGCGTTTTATTGTGTTTGGCTATCTGGATTAAGTCAATTGTTCTTCGTGTGTTATCCACTGCCTGACGACCTCGTATGAATCCTGCCTGGTCTGCGTCTATCAGTTGCGGAAGATACGTATTCAATCTTGTGGCTAATATTTTGGAAAATATTTTGAGATCGTTATTGATCAAGGATATCGGTCTGTAGCTTTTGCATTGGGTGGGGTCTTTTCCCTCTTTATGTATTAATATTATTTTTGATTCCAGCATCGTTTGAGGAAACTGCTCTCCCTCAAGAGCTTTGTTAAATATCTTTAGTAGTTGGGGAACTAATATGTGGGCTAATTTTTTATAGTAAATGTTGGATAGGCCATCTGGTCCCGGGGCCTTGGAGTTCTTCAACCCCTTTATTGTATCTAATACCTCTGTCGACGTAATTGGCTGGGATAGTTTTGTTATATCCTGTTCTGTGAGTTTAGGCAAATTTATTTTTCTGAGAAATGCTCTCTGTTTTTTCATGGTGGAGTTCCCTTTTTCTACTTTGTCTCCATTGTATAGCTCTTTGTAATATGTGGTGAATTCATTAGCTATTGTCTGTGGGTTTGTTGTGCACACTCCGTCTTTTCTTCTGATGCTATGTATTCTAGATTGAATTCTATCCTTCCTTAATCTTGTGGCCAGCATTGTGTCGGCCTTATTGGCCTTCTCGTAGAATTTTTGTTTTGTCCATGCTATGGCCTTCTCAGCTTTATCCGTAAGTAGTAAATTTAGTTTCCCTCTGAGGTCCCGCAATTCAGTCTCCCTGGCTATACTATGGTCTACTTTATGAGCCTCCTCTAGGGTCTTTATCTTTTCTTGCAGGCTTGTTGTTTGTTTCTGTCTCTCCCTCTTTCTATGCGAGGCGACACTGATAAGCTTTCCTCTCACCACCGCCTTATGGGCCTCCCAAAGGATATAGGGTGAGTTCACGCTACCTTCGTTTATTTGGAAGTAGTTGGAGGCCTCGTCACTGATCTCAGCTATGACTTCTGGCATCCTTAATAGAGACTCGTTTAGTCTCCATGTCCCTTTACTTGTTTGTTTGTGTATGTCGACAATGTGCACTTCAACAGGACCATGATCTGACCAAGTAATAGGGTGTATTGTAGCCTTTGTAATTTTTGGGATCAGTAAGGAATCTACAAATATGTAGTCTATCCTTGTGTATACTTTGTGGGGGGCTGAATAGAAAGAGAAGTCCCTTTTCTGCGGATTCATCTCCTTCCATGCATCCCTTAAATCAAACTCTTTAAGTCCCTCTCTGAGGGTTTTTCTCTCCCCCTTTCGGGCAGCCATTGTCTTAGCTAGGGCAGGTTTAGATCTGTCTTGTTTTTCATTTAAGGCTATATTAAAGTCTCCCGCCATGACCAGGCGGCCCCGGGAGGTTGTGCCCAGCAATCGAAACAATTTTGTGAAAAATATTCTCTTATTTTCATTTGGTGCGTAGACATTAACTAGGGTTATTTGTGTATCTTCTATGCTCCCCGTGATTATTAGGTATCGTCCTTCTGGATCCCTTTTTACCCTGTCTACCTTGAATGGAGAGTTCCTTGTTAGGAGTATGGCCACCCCTCTTTTCTTTTCGTCCTTTGCCGAAGCTGTGTATATCTGGGGGTATAATTTGTCCCAATACGTGGGGGTGGAGCCAGCAGTGAAGTGCTTTTCTTGTAGGAATATTATGTCCCCTGAAAGTCTCTTATATTCTGTCATGGCTAGCTTCCTTTTTACCACATTGTTCAATCCCTTGGTGTTATGTGATATTAGTGTTAGTGTCATTTGTATTTACCTGGGTGTGAGGTCTTCTCCTCTAGTGGATTCGTTTTCTGGTGTCCCTTGAGGGTCGGCCCGGAGGGTATCCTTGCACCTCGTACAGTAATGACAACATTCAAACATGTAAACATCAAAAATAAAACAACATATATAGGGTAATCCAGGTGACTAACATAGCCTGGATTTGTGTGTTCACTGGACGTGAACGAACTTTCTCTGCGATTGCGCAGTAGCGCTAATCCAACACCCATAACCTTGGGTGTGTACGGACCGTACTGCGGTCCCAGGCGGCGGGCCCGCTCAACAAATCAACTTTTTTTTTTTTTTTTTAACAGTTAACATTTCTATCCCTTTTTGTTTATTTTTTATTTAATATAGTAGACCTTTCTTACCAAATGTGTACCTCTATACCATTGTGACCAGCTTTATATAGAGCAAGCATGACTCAGCAGTCGGGATCATATATTTACCCTATCTTGTCTACAACTCCCCCCTCCTACATTTTTTCTGTTTCATTTATTTATTTTTGCCTAGCTACATGTATTCTGCGTACTGTACCAGTACTTCTACTTCTACCTTACGGGTTACCCGCTCAACCATGGGGGAGGGAATGACGCTGGCCCCTTCTTATTTCTTATCTGGATTTATATAACACATCTCAGTCTATCATTTGGGCATAGTTCCTTATGTCGGGATTTACGGGTCTTCTTCACTTTAGCAGGTTTTGCATAGACCTAAGATTTAAGATTTCTGGGGTTCCTTTGGATTTCTTCTGTGTGGAGTGGCTCCTCTGCCCACTTCTTTCCATACGGGTCTGACGGGAGGCGGTCTGTGTTCTTCGCTGGACATGGAGTCTGGGGGTTGCAATCCCAGTCTTTCTAGGAAGTCCACTCCCTCCTCAGGAACCCTCATGTAGGCTTGCGTTCCATTCCTGGTGGCGATGAGGCGGAATGGGAACCCCCACTTGTATCGGATTTCGTTGTCTCTCAGGACTTTTGTGATATGTCTCAGGGCCATCCTCTTCAACAGCGTTGATGGAGCTAGGTCGTTGTACACGTCTATCTTCACATCTCCCCATTTCAGCCCTCCTTTTTCCCATGCCAGTTTAGAAATCGCTTCTTTAGTTTTAAAGTAGTGCATCCTCACCACTACATCTCGAGCTCTATCTCCGGCTTGTGGTCGCGGTCTGAGCGCTCTATGCACCCTGTCCAGGATCAGTAATGCTGGGGGCGTTTCCGGGAGAAGGGTCTGTAGCCATTCAGTTGTTGCTCTCTCCAGATCTGTGACCGTCTCTGGAATGTTTTTGAACCTGAGGTTGTTTCTTCTTGCCCTATTTTCTTGATCTTCCTGTTTTTCCTCCACGGCGGCCATTCTGGCTCTTAGGGCCAGGATCTCCGTATCCATAGTGGTCTGGTTGTTAATGGTTTCATCCACTTTATGTTCCAGCGTATCTGTGCGTTCTCCTATAGAGCTGACCTCTGTTCTGAGGTCTTTGAGAGCGCTTTGGAGCTCTTGGTGGAGTAAGGTTTTTAGGCTTGCATATAAGTTCTCAATGTCTTTTTTGGTTGATGTTTGTTCACATACCTCAGGTTCATGTTCAGTGTCTGACTGGGTGGGAGATGGCGCTCTGCTGTCTGACCTGCCCGCTTTACTTTTCTCTTTTGTCTTGAAGAAGTCTTGCGGCGTTGGTTTTTTCGGAGCCATTCTAGGGTGTTGTATATCCAACGCCTCCAATCTATGCGTTTCCTACTTCTTTTGTTTTGTTAGATGCTTTGGTATGCCCGCCGCCTCATGGAACCCGCTTTAGGCGGTCATTGTGGACTGCGCCACGAGCGCATCTCCGAGAAACATATTAGTGTTATGTACTCTTGTTTTGGTAATTTTCACTTGCGTAGGGTGCTCAGGGACGGGCCCCACCAGCTGTAGTAGTGCAGATGAGATTTAATTATTATCTTTAATTTGTTTGTCACAGATGAGATTTAATTATTATCTTTAATTTGTTTGTCTGTCTCTTTTCTTGCTAATGGTGGGTAGCCCCAGTCAATCCACAGTCCTTTGGCTTGGTGAGGCTGTTTTTTTTATTAAATTTTCTGTTTATTTTTTTTTTTTTTTTATTCTGTGGGGATCTGCACCTTTAATTCAAATCTGCGGCGGCCATCTTGGATTTTGCTGACACGCAGTCTGGAACGCATGGAGCAGGCGGCTCCGCTCCCCGCAGCAGCTCCGTCCTCACCTCAGAGGTACAGGCAGGCGGGGGGGGGCGCGGGGGGGGCGCAGGTAAGCAGGGGGTAGGTTGGTACAGCTCACCCCGAGCGGCCGCCTGCCAGGAGAAGTTTCTTTTGATAGTGGAGTCAGCCTCGGCCGGCCGCCATTTTAGGCTGCTCTGAGACCGGAGCCCCACGCTCAGTGCTCTGAAAATGTTCCCGCTTGTTGAGCACCGGAGCCCTCTATTGCCCACCGCCTGTGGGGAGGCAGGATCGTGTGTCCCAGCGGGGGGGGGGGGGGGTACTGGCAGGTCGGATGTCAGCTCCTTTCTTTTCCTCTCCCTACACATTAGCGGCCATCTTGTTAGCCGTCCAGCACCTTGCGAGGCCGCCACAGTTCGGAGTCAATGTGGGGGGTGGGGGGGGGGGGAGGCCGTGGGACAGCGCCTGGACCGGCGATACAGACCTCCCGGGAGCGCACTGGCAGCCCTTTTCTAAGGGGTAAATAGCTGCTGCGACCCCTCTCTAAGCTTGCCTGTCTGCAGGGGATGAGGGATGGGTCTCTCTATGTCTAGCTCTGGAGAGTGCTGTGTGTGGCACAGGACTCAGAGCCGCAGTGAGTTGCAGGTCCAGATATAAGTTTCTGCAGCCCCTTCTCCTCGTTCGCCTCACTCTCCCACTCACCTCTGTAGCAGTTGATGTCGGGCAGGACAGGTTGCTCTTCTATGGTGGAGCTCGATAGGCCCCTGGAGCCACTGTTTATTTTTCTTTACTTTTGTTTATCTTTGTAATGTCCATGTATTACATTTTTAGGCTCAAAATAATCTGTATGGTGTGAGCTGACCAAATTCGTGGGAATTTAGTTTATTTGGCTGGCGATAAGCAAGGATTGCTGTGGATTGCGAGTGATTTAAGAATGTTGACATTCTAGCAATTAGGAGACAAACAGCAGGAGGGATACAGGGCGGTAGTTAGTAAGGCACATAGGGTGTAGGTTGTTTCTGAGAAAAGGGTGACCACTACAGGCTTAAAGTAAGAGGGTAAAGAGCCAGAGAATAGGGAGGAATTGAAGATGTGGGTGAGAGTGGGGACTAAGAGATGCAGTAAGGTGTGAGGGGATACGATCTAGAGGGCATGTGGTAGAGGGAGAAGAGAAGATGATTTGCTTCCAGCTCTGTAAGAGAAGAAAAAGAGTCAAATGCAGAAGGAGAATTAGGTAGAAGGAGAGAAGGGGGAAGGGACAGAAGGAATCTCCTTGTGGGTGGCATCCACCTTGCCTCTGAAGTAGTCAAATGCTTGAGGAGAAGTGAAGGAAGGATGGCAAGTGTGAGGAGAAGGTTAGTGGAGGGAGTCAAATACAGGGAAAAAAAGACAGCGTAAATTAAATTTGAGTGTTGATGAATGTGAAAAAAAAGTAGTGTGGTTTGGCCCCAGAGAGCAGCTTTATACAGGACTGGAGACATTTTTACTGTAGAAAAATCAAATATCAATTGTGTGATTTCCTTCATAGGCATTAAGAACAGCGAGTGGAAGTGTGATGAACATGTTTGGGAATTTAGCCAAGGGTGTGGGCTAGAGGGACAAGTGTGTCAGAGCCTAGAGGGGGCATATAGATAGGAGGATAGCATTGTAAGAGTTAATAAGATTGTTAGTTTAAGCGGAAAGAGAGAGAGAGCAGAGAGGTTAGAGTAGATGTCAGAGGAGAGTTTAATTAAGCAGAGGCAAATCAGTGGGACAGGTAAGATGGGGTGAGGGGAATGACTGATTGTGAATGATGAGAGCAGAAGAGGTCATGTACAACTAGAGCCTTGTTAGTCAGAGAACGGACATTCCAGATGGCATAGGAGAAGGGAAGAGAAAAGTAAGGAAAGGAATGTGGATTACATTAGATAGGTTAACACTCTTAGCAGGGAGGCAGAGGCAGGGAGGCCCGATGTGTATATGAGCAGGTTCAAGATTATAAGAGATATCCCACACATCAGCAAACATAGAAGGAGACACAGAGATAGGTGTAGAGAGAGACAGAGATAGCTCTATGTAGAGAGAGAGGGACGTAGAGAGAATGAGACAGATAGGCGCAGAGAGAGGGGGCGCAGAGAGAGGAGGCGCCAAAAGAGGGGGCGCAGAGAGAGGGGGCACAGAGAATAGGATATTAAAGAGTGCTTTTCATTGAGCAGTGCAGAAATAGCTGCAATAGAGGTCTGTACAAATGGTGCAGTGTGTAGACACATGCAAAGGTAGGGGAAGGAAAGAGGAGAACATGTGGATAAAAGCAGGAGTGTGGAAGTTAGAGAAATTAGAAAAGTTTAACAGAGGAGTGAGGAAAAAGAACAAGAGAGAGGTTACATTGGGATGACGTTCTGTGGTAAAGAGAAAATGCTAGGAGAGAGCTTTCAAATATTAGAGGACATGAATTGAGGGAGCAAATGTATAAATCAAAACCTGAGGGGGAGGTATAGCACGAAAGCTTGCACAGCAGATTATAGTCTTAATGTTGCGTGTACCTGTCAGGGTATTCAAGAAGTTAAATTCTCACAAGTGCAGAGTTCATGATGAAATGCTGAATCTAGTCCCCCTCCAATTTAATTTTAATATAACTTTTCCATTCTTCATTACTGCAAAAAGCAAACAAAACAAAACCACATTGCATTACTATTTTCAAAATGGATTGAATGGCATATTCAACAGTGACTGTGTGATGCCAATATTCCCCACTCACTCGTAGTGAAGCACATATTGTACTAGTGTTGAAAGTAGGCCGGTAGAGTCAGGTACGCAGTACTGATAAAACAATAAGTGCCCGTCGTAAGTACCAGCTCCGCAACAGTGCGGGCATCACATTAGTGACGTGGATGAACATATATGGATAAGCCCATATTAAGGCATCACGTGACCAGAGCCGTCACTGACTGGGTATACGTAAAGACGCAGGGAGATGCAAGGAAAGGGAGGGAGAGAGACAGGGAGAAGATGTGAAACGGAGGAAGGCACGGATGGAGGGAGTTCTTCCGAGCTTCTGCGGGCCTCTCTCTTTCACTGGTGCATGCCGGGAGCTGGTCCCAACATCCACAAAGTGTGTGTGTATTATTGGTTGTATTTTATGGGGGTAGGAGGGTAGTGTGTATATTGTGTGTGTGGGAGTATTATATTGTGTGTAGAGGTGCAGAGGAGAGTACTAGATTGTGTATCTTGTGTAAGGGTGTTGTGTATATTGTGTTTGGAGCTATAATATTATTGGGGAGATTAGTATTGAGGAGGTATTATAGTGTGTATTGTGGGGAGTATTAGTGTGTGTATTGTTTGTGGGTGACAGATGCTGGGGGTATGCAGCAATCCCTGCACTGAGGTCCGAGGCGGCTCTGCATCGCTCGCACGCACTGTGGATGACCAAGCATGTGCCCATGATAATCATGGCCTTACAGGGATGAGTGTGTCAGAGCCTAGAAGGGGCATATATATGATGGAGGAGGGAGGAGGAGGAGGGAGGAGGAGGAGATGATAGCATTGTAAAAGTTAACAAGATAGTTAGTTTAAGCAGAAAGTGAGGAGAGGTTAGAGATAAGGGTAGATGTCAGAGGAGAGAGTTCAATTAAGCTGAGGTATCGAGTAGGACAGGGGTGAGGGGAATGAGAGGTGGTGGATGATGAGAGCAGAAGAGGTCATGTACAAATAGACCTTGTTAGTCAGAGAGCAGTCATTCCAGAGGGCACGTGAGAAGTGAAGAGTAAAGTGAGACATGGAATGTGGATTACATTAGATGGGTTAATACGCTTAGCAGGGAGGTGGAGAGAGAGAGGCAAGAGGCAGAGAGTGGTGCAGGGGTTGAGGAAGAGATGTTGCATGTACCTTATCAGAACATTAAAGAACATCAATTCACACTGGTGCAGAGTTGATGATGAATCCAGTTCACCTCCAATTCAATTTTAACAGAAATGTTTCATTCTTCATTACTGAAAAAAAAGAAAAGTAAAAAACATTTTATTACTATTTTCAAAATGGATTGAATTCCCCCAACAATGACTATGTGTTACCAATATATCCCTCTCAGTCCCACTGCAGCATATACTGTACCAGTGTGAAAGTAGGAAGGTACACAGTACCGGTAAAACAATACGTGCCGGTACTATGCACCATATGAATTATAAGGGGATGTAAATCTCCCAGTCTCTCTCCATATCCGCAACAGAGCGGGCTCCGGTCAGTGGCATGGATGCCCATATATGGGTATGCTCATATTTGGGCATCCCATGTCACTGACCGGAGCCGGCTCTGAGTATAGGGATATATGCGGAGACGCAGAGGTGCAAGGAAATGGGAGGAGGCACGGTGAGAAACAGGGAGAGACCACAGGAAGATAGAGGGCAACAACTTCCACAAGGTACTTGTATGGGTATAATTGTTTGTATTTTGTGCAGAGGGGGTAATTTCAGATAAAATACAATTCTCCACCCTCTACGAAACAATTCCACTTTGTTCAGTAAGCCAGAAAGTCTTGGTCCCATGTGGACTGAATTTAATGCAAATAAGGTCCTTAATACACAAGTAAAGAATAAAGTTACTTATTCTCTACTGTAAGAAGTGCCACATTGCCCACTATTTGGGTCCTGTGCCCAGATTGTGACCATGCATGGCAGAGGTGAGATTCCCCCAACTCCAATTTGCTACACTCTCCAAGAGAGATAATTGTGATCAGAGGTGGAACTAGGGGAGGGTGTGAGCAGGGTCACTGCCCAGGGAGTAACCTGACTGGGGGCACGGAAATCTCATTTAGTGCATACACTACCGACACACTTTATTGAAGTGTGGTCGGTACCGCAAGCCGGGAAATCTCCCGGCTTGCTAGTGGCCGCCCCTCGGCGTGCCGCGCGTCATAGACGCGCGGTCACGCGTCATCGGGAGCGTGCGCCCGCTGCACGCATGTCCAGGGGCTCCCCGAGGGAGCCCTGGTGTCCCGCGATCGCGGGACAGCGGCAGGGGGTTCCGGGGGACCCGGCGGACCCGGCAGCGGTAGGGAGAGCGCCCCGATCGGAGGGCGCTCTTCCGCTGCTTCGGCGTGCGCCCGTCACACTCGGGCGCGCGCCAGGCTACTGCTGCGGCACAGAACGGGCAAATGCTCGAATAAACTGTGCCGCAGCAGTATGTTGCGGCACTGCATTGATTGACCGGTCAATCTGCACTGCTGCCTGTCACAGTGACATCCTGATCGGGCACTGTGATCAGCTATAGCACTGACCCAGGTGAGATAGTTCAGCACTTTACAAGGAGGGAACAGATGTTGTGGGTGACAGATGCTGGAGGTAGGCCAAGACTGTTGGCCAGAGTAACGTGGAGACTTACTGCACTCTGCATGCCCAAATGCTGATAATATCATGCTGTAGCTGCACTTTACAGAAGATGATGCAGATGTCATCATTGGTTGGTGGGTTCATTAAATCAATCCATCATATCATAACCACACTGTGCATATGATGTACTGAATCAGTAACACCAGGAAGACATCTCCATGTTAGGAGTAGAGTTGAAGTTAACAGAATATGTCCAGCACTGTGGTGTGTAGCCCATAAATAATAATTGTGCACATTACCAGAGCAACATACTGTCAACTGCAAGATCATTTTGCTGCTTGTAGCGTATGCTCATCCTGTACAGTGTTGTAGTAGATCCGTCTCTTCAGTGTTCACTGCAACAAAAGTAAGACATTGCATTAATATTACAGACGTTTGGGGGCTGAAATCTCACTTCGCTGCGGACAATTTCCCTTTGCATAAGCTTCTTGTGATTATGTCAATGATGATCAATAACTGCATCATAACACAGCCGCTCTATACAGAAGATGTACTTGCTCTCATTGGTGATTGAGGTAATACGTCACACAATGTACAGATATAGCAAGGATTATTTCTCCCACTTGTGCATTATGGCATTATGATGGGAAATGTTGTGAGATTCTGCATTATCAGCATCACTGAATCTTTTGGAAATTAAGTGATATTCTATGTTTTAATGCAATATTATGGGTGATCAGCCGGTAAAATAATAATAGCTTGCTGTATCTGTAGCCATGCTCTACCCATGATGTGCTGAACCAATGACTGCAGAGAGATTCAGAGTGCTAAACATGACTGGAACGCATCTCTGAATAATGGGCAGCAAAGCAGTGCAGAATAGGAGGTGAAAGTATTTAAAATGGAAGATCCTTAGCAGCTGTGTGGAGAGTAGACAGTACAGACTGACCAAGTAAATGGTAAAAGGAGTAACTTCAACATTACTTGGCTTTGTTCTCCACATTGAAGCTTTCCTCCTCTTTAAATCACTAATACTGATGCCATGTGTAACCTGTACTGAGAGTTATATAATCTACTGGCCTAGATGAAACCATATGATGCAAACAGGATCCATCCCACTCCAGATTCATAGAATTGAACCACCTCAACCTTTCATAACAATCACATAGAACTGCAGCTGTGCGCTACTGCACATGTTCTTGTTATGAATGGTAGTAGATGTGGTCCTTGGGTCTTTACTTCATACTGTAGCCACCCTCTACTCATGATGTATTGAATCAACGAAAACCTGCATGGTTCAGATCACAGGAAGGGGTAGAGTAGAGATGAAAATATTCAATGTGAAACCCGTAGCAGCCGGATTGTGTGGAGTCAATAAAACGACAAATACTAAATGGTAAATGAGAAATATACACATTGCTTATCTGTCTCTGTGTAGTAATTTTCCTTCTCTTCAACTGTCCTTCAAATTTTCTCTTTTGCAAGAAAAGGAACACATGGCTTCAATATTCACTTCTGTTCTGCAGTCATCCCTCCTGAAATAAAAGTTAAGCATTGCATTGTTATTATGATAATACATACAATAAACCTTGCTCCAAACCATTTGATGCAAAGCAAATCCACCTCCCACCCACAGCTGTGCTCCTTCTAGAGCATGCATGTCAAACTCCAGTCCTCGAGGGTCCCAAACAGGCCAGGTTTTCAGTAGGGATATCCTGAAAACCTGGCCTGTTTGCGGCCCTCGAGGACTGGAGTTTGACATCCTTGTTCTTGAGCTTCTACCACGCAAGTCATCCATGTGAGTGACACTGTACTGCAGTCCTGGTCTGCACACAATCTACTGAATCAATGACATCACACTGTAAAGGCAATCTACAAGATGTATTAGTTGTCCACACTTCCGAAATGTTACTTTTATGTCCAAATCACTTATTCCCATGACCTGATATTTGTATTTGTTATTTATAGGATTGTCACAAAGAGTTGATGAGGTCACCAAATGATAGTATGTAGAGAGAAAGAGAGATCTCAGAACAGAGCCCTGATGTATACCCACAGACAGATCAATAGAAGACGAAGACATGTTAGCAACAGAGATGGAGAATGTGTGACAGGAAAGTTATGATGAAAACCAGGATAGAACTGTGTTACGGATACCAAGAGAGAGTTTAGAATATGAAGGAGGAGAGTGATTGAGAGCATCAAACGCAGCAGATAGATCAAGTAGGATTAGTAGGGAAAAGTGACCTTGGGAATTTACTTTAAGCACAGTCTGTAGAACGAGCTGTACGAAAGGCAGGTTGTAAAGGATCCAGGAGGGAATGTGATTTAAGAATGTTGACATTCTAGCAATTAGGAGACAAACAGCAGGAGGGATACAGGGCGGTAGTTAGTAAGGCACATAGGGTGTAGGTTGTTTCTGAGAAAAGGGTGACCACTACAGGCTTAAAGTAAGAGGGTAAAGAGCCAGAGAATAGGGAGGAATTGAAGATGTGGGTGAGAGTGGGGACTAAGAGATGCAGTAAGGTGTGAGGGGATACGATCTAGAGGGCATGGGTTAATACGCTTAGCAGGGAGGTGGAGAGAGAGAGGCAAGAGGCAGAGAGTGGTGCAGGGGTTGAGGAAGAGATGTTGCATGTACCTTATCAGAACATTAAAGAACATCAATTCACACTGGTGCAGAGTTGATGATGAATCCAGTTCACCTCCAATTCAATTTTAACAGAAATGTTTCATTCTTCATTACTGAAAAAAAAGAAAAGTAAAAAACATTTCATTACTATTTTCAAAATGGATTGAATTCCCCCAACAATGACTATGTGTTACCAATATATCCCTCTCAGTCCCACTGCAGCATATACTGTACCAGTGTGGAAGTAGGAAGGTACACAGTACCGGTAAAACAATACGTGCCGGTACTATGCACCATATGAATTATAAGGGGATGTAAATCTCCCAGTCTCTCTCCATATCCGCAACAGAGCGGGCTCCGGTCAGTGGCATGGATGCCCATATATGGGTATGCTCATATTTGGGCATCCCATGTCACTGACCGGAGCCGGCTCTGAGTATAGGGATATATGCGGAGACGCAGAGGTGCAAGGAAATGGGAGGAGGCACGGTGAGAAACAGGGAGAGACCACAGGAAGATAGAGGGCAACAACTTCCACAAGGTACTTGTATGGGTATAATTGTTTGTATTTTGTGCAGAGGGGGTAATTTCAGATAAAATACAATTCTCCACCCTCTACGAAACAATTCCACTTTGTTCAGTAAGCCAGAAAGTCTTGGTCCCATGTGGACTGAATTTAATGCAAATAAGGTCCTTAATACACAAGTAAAGAATAAAGTTACTTATTCTCTACTGTAAGAAGTGCCACATTGCCCACTATTTGGGTCCTGTGCCCAGATTGTGACCATGCATGGCAGAGGTGAGATTCCCCCAACTCCAATTTGCTACACTCTCCAAGAGAGATAATTGTGATCAGAGGTGGAACTAGGGGAGGGTGTGAGCAGGGTCACTGCCCAGGGAGTAACCTGACTGGGGGCACGGAAATCTCATTTAGTGCATACACTACCGACACACTTTATTGAAGTGTGGTCGGTACCGCAAGCCGGGAAATCTCCCGGCTTGCTAGTGGCCGCCCCTCGGCGTGCCGCGCGTCATAGACGCGCGGTCACGCGTCATCGGGAGCGTGCGCCCGCTGCACGCATGTCCAGGGGCTCCCCGAGGGAGCCCTGGTGTCCCGCGATCGCGGGACAGCGGCAGGGGGTTCCGGGGGACCCGGCGGACCCGGCAGCGGTAGGGAGAGCGCCCCGATCGGAGGGCGCTCTTCCGCTGCTTCGGCGTGCGCCCGTCACACTCGGGCGCGCGCCAGGCTACTGCTGCGGCACAGAACGGGCAAATGCTCGAATAAACTGTGCCGCAGCAGTATGTTGCGGCACTGCATTGATTGACCGGTCAATCTGCACTGCTGCCTGTCACAGTGACATCCTGATCGGGCACTGTGATCAGCTATAGCACTGACCCAGGTGAGATAGTTCAGCACTTTACAAGGAGGGAACAGATGTTGTGGGTGACAGATGCTGGAGGTAGGCCAAGACTGTTGGCCAGAGTAACGTGGAGACTTACTGCACTCTGCATGCCCATCCTCTCCCTGACATCAGGGGAAGGAAGTGGCCCTGGGGTGTGTGTAGGTATGCCAGATGTCAGTGTATGCATAAGTAAGTATGCCTGTGTAGTGGGAGGTGTAGGGGCGTTAAGCTGGAGGACTTAAAACAGGCACAAAAGCACATAGATACCTCTGATTATACCGCACCAAATGCTGATAATATCATGCTGTAGCTGCACTTTACAGAAGATGATGCAGATGTCATCATTGGTTGGTGGGTTCATTAAATCAATCCATCATATCATAACCACACTGTGCATATGATGTACTGAATCAGTAACACCAGGAAGACATCTCCATGTTAGGAGTAGAGTTGAAGTTAACAGAATATGTCCAGCACTGTGGTGTGTAGCCCATAAATAATAATTGTGCACATTACCAGAACAACATACTGTCAACTGCAAGATCATTTTGCTGCTTGTAGCGTATGCTCATCCTGTACAGTGTTGTAGTAGATCCGTCTCTTCAGTGTTCACTGCAACAAAAGTAAGACATTGCATTAATATTACAGACGTTTGGGGGCTGAAATCTCACTTCGCTGCGGACAATTTCCCTTTGCATAAGATTCTTGTGATTATGTCAATGATGATCAATAACTGCATCATAACACAGCCGCTCTATACAGAAGATGTACTTGCTCTCATTGGTCATTGAGGTAATACGTCACACAATGTACAGATATAGCAAGGATTATTTCTCCCACTTGTGCATTATGGCATTATGATGGGAAATGTTGTGAGATTCTGCATTATCAGCATCACTGAATCTTTTGGAAATTAAGTGATATTCTATGTTTTAATGCAATATTATGGGTGATCAGCCGGTAAAATAATAATAGCTTGCTGTATCTGTAGCCATGCTCTACCCATGATGTGCTGAACCAATGACTGCAGAGAGATTCAGAGTGCTAAACATGACTGGAACGCATCTCTGAATAATGGGCAGCAAAGCAGTGCAGAATAGGAGGTGAAAGTATTTAAAATGGAAGATCCTTAGCAGCTGTGTGGAGAGTAGACAGTACAGACTGACCAAGTAAATGGTAAAAGGAGTAACTTCAACATTACTTGGCTTTGTTCTCCACATTGAAGCTTTCCTCCTCTTTAAATCACTAATACTGATGCCATGTGTAACCTGTACTGAGAGTTATATAATCTACTGGCCTAGATGAAACCATATGATGCAAACAGGATCCATCCCACTCCAGATTCATAGAATTGAACCACCTCAACCTTTCATAACAATCACATAGAACTGCAGCTGTGCGCTACTGCACATGTTCTTGTTATGAATGGTAGTAGATGTGGTCCTTGGGTCTTTACTTCATACTGTAGCCACACTCTACTCATGATGTATTGAATCAACGAAAACTTGCATGGTTCAGATCACAGGAAGGGGTAGAGTAGAGATGAAAATATTCAATGTGAAACCCGTAGCAGCCGGATTGTGTGGAGTCAATAAAACGACAAATACTAAATGGTAAATGAGAAATATACACATTGCTTATCTGTCTCTGTGTAGTAATTTTCCTTCTCTTCAACTGTCCTTCAAATTTTCTCTTTTGCAAGAAAAGGAACACATGGCTTCAATATTCACTTCTGTTCTGCAGTCATCCCTCCTGAAATAAAAGTTAAGCATTGCATTGTTATTATGATAATACATACAATAAACCTTGCTCCAAACCATTTGATGCAAAGCAAATCCACCTCCCACCCACAGCTGTGCTCCTTCTAGAGCATGCATGTCAAACTCCAGTCCTCGAGGGTCCCAAACAGGCCAGGTTTTCAGTAGGGATATCCTGAAAACCTGGCCTGTTTGCGGCCCTCGAGGACTGGAGTTTGACATCCTTGTTCTTGAGCTTCTACCACGCAAGTCATCCATGTGAGTGACACTGTACTGCAGTCCTGGTCTGCACACAATCTACTGAATCAATGACATCACACTGTAAAGGCAATCTACAAGATGTATTAGTTGTCCACACTTCCGAAATGTTACTTTTATGTCCAAATCACTTATTCCCATGACCTGATATTTGTATTTGTTATTTATAGGATTGTCACAAAGAGTTGATGAGGTCACCAAATGATAGTATGTAGAGAGAAAGAGAGATCTCAGAACAGAGCCCTGATGTATACCCACAGACAGATCAATAGAAGACGAAGACATGTTAGCAACAGAGATGGAGAATGTGTGACAGGAAAGTTATGATGAAAACCAGGATAGAACTGTGTTACGGATACCAAGAGAGAGTTTAGAATATGAAGGAGGAGAGTGATTGAGAGCATCAAACGCAGCAGATAGATCAAGTAGGATTAGTAGGGAAAAGTGACCTTGGGAATTTGCTTTAAGCACAGTCTGTAGAACGAGCTGTACGAAAGGCAGGTTGTAAAGGATCCAGGAGGGAATGTGATTTAAGAATGTTGACATTCTAGCAATTAGGAGACAAACAGCAGGAGGGATACAGGGCGGTAGTTAGTAAGGCACATAGGGTGTAGGTTGTTTCTGAGAAAAGGGTGACCACTACAGGCTTAAAGTAAGAGGGTAAAGAGCCAGAGAATAGGGAGGAATTGAAGATGTGGGTGAGAGTGGGGACTAAGAGATGCAGTAAGGTGTGAGGGGATACGATCTAGAGGGCATGTGGTAGAGGGAGAAGAGAAGATGATTTGCTTCCAGCTCTGTAAGAGAAGAAAAAGAGTCAAATGCAGAAGGAGAATTAGGTAGAAGGAGAGAAGGGGGAAGGGACAGAAGGAATCTCCTTGTGGGTGGCATCCACCTTGCCTCTGAAGTAGTCAAATGCTTGAGGAGAAGTGAAGGAAGGATGGCAAGTGCGAGGAGAAGGTTAGTGGAGGGAGTCAAATACAGGGAAAAAAAGACAGCGTAAATTAAATTTGAGTGTTGATGAATGTGAAAAAAAAAGTAGTGTGGTTTGGCCCCAGAGAGCAGCTTTATACAGGACTGGAGACATTTTTACTGTAGAAAAATCAAATATCAATTGTGTGATTTCCTTCATAGGCATTAAGAACAGCGAGTGGAAGTGTGATGAACATGTTTGGGAATTTAGCCAAGGGTGTGGGCTAGAGGGACAAGTGTGTCAGAGCCTAGAGGGGGCATATAGATAGGAGGATAGCATTGTAAGAGTTAATAAGATTGTTAGTTTAAGCGGAAAGAGAGAGAGAGCAGAGAGGTTAGAGTAGATGTCAGAGGAGAGTTTAATTAAGCAGAGGCAAATCAGTGGGACAGGTAAGATGGGGTGAGGGGAATGACTGATTGTGAATGATGAGAGCAGAAGAGGTCATGTACAACTAGAGCCTTGTTAGTCAGAGAACGGACATTCCAGATGGCATAGGAGAAGGGAAGAGAAAAGTAAGGAAAGGAATGTGGATTACATTAGATAGGTTAACACTCTTAGCAGGGAGGCAGAGGCAGGGAGGCCCGATGTGTATATGAGCAGGTTCAAGATTATAAGAGATATCCCACACATCAGCAAACATAGAAGGAGACACAGAGATAGGTGTAGAGAGAGACAGAGATAGCTCTATGTAGAGAGAGAGGGACGTAGAGAGAATGAGACAGATAGGCGCAGAGAGAGGGGGCGCAGAGAGAGGAGGCGCCAAAAGAGGGGGCGCAGAGAGAGGGGGCACAGAGAATAGGATATTAAAGAGTGCTTTTCATTGAGCAGTGCAGAAATAGCTGCAATAGAGGTCTGTACAAATGGTGCAGTGTGTAGACACATGCAAAGGTAGGGGAAGGAAAGAGGAGAACA
The DNA here is from genome assembly GCF_040206685.1 of Ascaphus truei. NCBI lineage: Eukaryota > Metazoa > Chordata > Amphibia > Anura > Ascaphidae > Ascaphus > Ascaphus truei. The sequence goes on along the minus strand of NW_027454455.1, from coordinate 37,211 downwards.
TGTGGATAAAAGCAGGAGTGTGGAAGTTAGAGAAATTAGAAAAGTTTAACAGAGGAGTGAGGAAACAGCCAGCAGAAAGAACAAGAGAGAGGTTACATTGGGATGACGTTCTGTGGTAAAGAGAAAATGCTAGGAGAGAGCTTTCAAATATTAGAGGACATGAATTGAGGGAGCAAATGTATAAATCAAAACCTGAGGGGGAGGTATAGCACGAAAGCTTGCACAGCAGATTATAGTCTTAATGTTGCGTGTACCTGTCAGGGTATTCAGGAAGTTAAATTCTCACAAGTGCAGAGTTCATGATGAAATGCTGAATCTAGTCCCCCTCCAATTTAATTTTAATATAACTTTTCCATTCTTCATTACTGCAAAAAGCAAACAAAACAAAACCACATTGCATTACTATTTTCAAAATGGATTGAATGGCATATTCAACAGTGACTGTGTGATGCCAATATTCCCCACTCACTCGTAGTGAAGCACATATTGTACTAGTGTTGAAAGTAGGCCGGTAGAGTCAGGTACGCAGTACTGATAAAACAATAAGTGCCCGTCGTAAGTACCAGCTCCGCAACAGTGCGGGCATCACATTAGTGACGTGGATGAACATATATGGATAAGCCCATATTAAGGCATCACGTGACCAGAGCCGTCACTGACTGGGTATACGTAAAGACGCAGGGAGATGCAAGGAAAGGGAGGGAGAGAGACAGGGAGAAGATGTGAAACGGAGGAAGGCACGGATGGAGGGAGTTCTTCCGAGCTTCTGCGGGCCTCTCTCTTTCACTGGTGCATGCCGGGAGCTGGTCCCAACATCCACAAAGTGTGTGTGTATTATTGGTTGTATTTTATGGGGGTAGGAGGGTAGTGTGTATATTGTGTGTGTGGGAGTATTATATTGTGTGTAGAGGTGCAGAGGAGAGTACTAGATTGTGTATCTTGTGTAAGGGTGTTGTGTATATTGTGTTTGGAGCTATAATATTATTGGGGAGATTAGTATTGAGGAGGTATTATAGTGTGTATTGTGGGGAGTATTAGTGTGTGTATTGTTTGTGGGTGACAGATGCTGGGGGTATGCAGCAATCCCTGCACTGAGGTCCGAGGCGGCTCTGCATCGCTCGCACGCACTGTGGATGACCAAGCATGTGCCCATGATAATCATGGCCTTACAGGGATGAGTGTGTCAGAGCCTAGAAGGGGCATATATATGATGGAGGAGGGAGGAGGAGGGAGGAAGAGGAGGGAGGAGGAGGAGATGATAGCATTGTAAAAGTTAACAAGATAGTTAGTTTAAGCAGAAAGTGAGGAGAGGTTAGAGATAAGGGTAGATGTCAGAGGAGAGAGTTCAATTAAGCTGAGGTATCGAGTAGGACAGGGGTGAGGGGAATGAGAGGTGGTGGATGATGAGAGCAGAAGAGGTCATGTACAAATAGACCTTGTTAGTCAGAGAGCAGTCATTCCAGAGGGCACGTGAGAAGTGAAGAGTAAAGTGAGACATGGAATGTGGATTACATTAGATGGGTTAATACGCTTAGCAGGGAGGTGGAGAGAGAGAGGCAAGAGGCAGAGAGTGGTGCAGGGGTTGAGGAAGAGATGTTGCATGTACCTTATCAGAACATTAAAGAACATCAATTCACACTGGTGCAGAGTTGATGATGAATCCAGTTCACCTCCAATTCAATTTTAACAGAAATGTTTCATTCTTCATTACTGAAAAAAAAGAAAAGTAAAAAACATTTCATTACTATTTTCAAAATGGATTGAATTCCCCCAACAATGACTATGTGTTACCAATATATCCCTCTCAGTCCCACTGCAGCATATACTGTACCAGTGTGAAAGTAGGAAGGTACACAGTACCGGTAAAACAATACGTGCCGGTACTATGCACCATATGAATTATAAGGGGATGTAAATCTCCCAGTCTCTCTCCATATCCGCAACAGAGCGGGCTCCGGTCAGTGGCATGGATGCCCATATATGGGTATGCTCATATTTGGGCATCCCATGTCACTGACCGGAGCCGGCTCTGAGTATAGGGATATATGCGGAGACGCAGAGGTGCAAGGAAATGGGAGGAGGCACGGTGAGAAACAGGGAGAGACCACAGGAAGATAGAGGGCAACAACTTCCACAAGGTACTTGTATGGGTATAATTGTTTGTATTTTGTGCAGAGGGGGTAATTTCAGATAAAATACAATTCTCCACCCTCTACGAAACAATTCCACTTTGTTCAGTAAGCCAGAAAGTCTTGGTCCCATGTGGACTGAATTTAATGCAAATAAGGTCCTTAATACACAAGTAAAGAATAAAGTTACTTATTCTCTACTGTAAGAAGTGCCACATTGCCCACTATTTGGGTCCTGTGCCCAGATTGTGACCATGCATGGCAGAGGTGAGATTCCCCCAACTCCAATTTGCTACACTCTCCAAGAGAGATAATTGTGATCAGAGGTGGAACTAGGGGAGGGTGTGAGCAGGGTCACTGCCCAGGGAGTAACCTGACTGGGGGCACGGAAATCTCATTTAGTGCATACACTACCGACACACTTTATTGAAGTGTGGTCGGTACCGCAAGCCGGGAAATCTCCCGGCTTGCTAGTGGCCGCCCCTCGGCGTGCCGCGCGTCATAGACGCGCGGTCACGCGTCATCGGGAGCGTGCGCCCGCTGCACGCATGTCCAGGGGCTCCCCGAGGGAGCCCTGGTGTCCCGCGATCGCGGGACAGCGGCAGGGGGTTCCGGGGGACCCGGCGGACCCGGCAGCGGTAGGGAGAGCGCCCCGATCGGAGGGCGCTCTTCCGCTGCTTCGGCGTGCGCCCGTCACACTCGGGCGCGCGCCAGGCTACTGCTGCGGCACAGAACGGGCAAATGCTCGAATAAACTGTGCCGCAGCAGTATGTTGCGGCACTGCATTGATTGACCGGTCAATCTGCACTGCTGCCTGTCACAGTGACATCCTGATCGGGCACTGTGATCAGCTATAGCACTGACCCAGGTGAGATAGTTCAGCACTTTACAAGGAGGGAACAGATGTTGTGGGTGACAGATGCTGGAGGTAGGCCAAGACTGTTGGCCAGAGTAACGTGGAGACTTACTGCACTCTGCATGCCCAAATGCTGATAATATCATGCTGTAGCTGCACTTTACAGAAGATGATGCAGATGTCATCATTGGTTGGTGGGTTCATTAAATCAATCCATCATATCATAACCACACTGTGCATATGATGTACTGAATCAGTAACACCAGGAAGACATCTCCATGTTAGGAGTAGAGTTGAAGTTAACAGAATATGTCCAGCACTGTGGTGTGTAGCCCATAAATAATAATTGTGCACATTACCAGAGCAACATACTGTCAACTGCAAGATCATTTTGCTGCTTGTAGCGTATGCTCATCCTGTACAGTGTTGTAGTAGATCCGTCTCTTCAGTGTTCACTGCAACAAAAGTAAGACATTGCATTAATATTACAGACGTTTGGGGGCTGAAATCTCACTTCGCTGCGGACAATTTCCCTTTGCATAAGCTTCTTGTGATTATGTCAATGATGATCAATAACTGCATCATAACACAGCCGCTCTATAGAGAAGATGTACTTGCTCTCATTGGTGATTGAGGTAATACGTCACACAATGTACAGATATAGCAAGGATTATTTCTCCCACTTGTGCATTATGGCATTATGATGGGAAATGTTGTGAGATTCTGCATTATCAGCATCACTGAATCTTTTGGAAATTAAGTGATATTCTATGTTTTAATGCAATATTATGGGTGATCAGCCGGTAAAATAATAATAGCTTGCTGTATCTGTAGCCATGCTCTACCCATGATGTGCTGAACCAATGACTGCAGAGAGATTCAGAGTGCTAAACATGACTGGAACGCATCTCTGAATAATGGGCAGCAAAGCAGTGCAGAATAGGAGGTGAAAGTATTTAAAATGGAAGATCCTTAGCAGCTGTGTGGAGAGTAGACAGTACAGACTGACCAAGTAAATGGTAAAAGGAGTAACTTCAACATTACTTGGCTTTGTTCTCCACATTGAAGCTTTCCTCCTCTTTAAATCACTAATACTGATGCCATGTGTAACCTGTACTGAGAGTTATATAATCTACTGGCCTAGATGAAACCATATGATGCAAACAGGATCCATCCCACTCCAGATTCATAGAATTGAACCACCTCAACCTTTCATAACAATCACATAGAACTGCAGCTGTGCGCTACTGCACATGTTCTTGTTATGAATGGTAGTAGATGTGGTCCTTGGGTCTTTACTTCATACTGTAGCCACCCTCTACTCATGATGTATTGAATCAACGAAAACCTGCATGGTTCAGATCACAGGAAGGGGTAGAGTAGAGATGAAAATATTCAATGTGAAACCCGTAGCAGCCGGATTGTGTGGAGTCAATAAAACGACAAATACTAAATGGTAAATGAGAAATATACACATTGCTTATCTGTCTCTGTGTAGTAATTTTCCTTCTCTTCAACTGTCCTTCAAATTTTCTCTTTTGCAAGAAAAGGAACACATGGCTTCAATATTCACTTCTGTTCTGCAGTCATCCCTCCTGAAATAAAAGTTAAGCATTGCATTGTTATTATGATAATACATACAATAAACCTTGCTCCAAACCATTTGATGCAAAGCAAATCCACCTCCCACCCACAGCTGTGCTCCTTCTAGAGCATGCATGTCAAACTCCAGTCCTCGAGGGTCCCAAACAGGCCAGGTTTTCAGTAGGGATATCCTGAAAACCTGGCCTGTTTGCGGCCCTCGAGGACTGGAGTTTGACATCCTTGTTCTTGAGCTTCTACCACGCAAGTCATCCATGTGAGTGACACTGTACTGCAGTCCTGGTCTGCACACAATCTACTGAATCAATGACATCACACTGTAAAGGCAATCTACAAGATGTATTAGTTGTCCACACTTCCGAAATGTTACTTTTATGTCCAAATCACTTATTCCCATGACCTGATATTTGTATTTGTTATTTATAGGATTGTCACAAAGAGTTGATGAGGTCACCAAATGATAGTATGTAGAGAGAAAGAGAGATCTCAGAACAGAGCCCTGATGTATACCCACAGACAGATCAATAGAAGACGAAGACATGTTAGCAACAGAGATGGAGAATGTGTGACAGGAAAGTTATGATGAAAACCAGGATAGAACTGTGTTACGGATACCAAGAGAGAGTTTAGAATATGAAGGAGGAGAGTGATTGAGAGCATCAAACGCAGCAGATAGATCAAGTAGGATTAGTAGGGAAAAGTGACCTTGGGAATTTACTTTAAGCACAGTCTGTAGAACGAGCTGTACGAAAGGCAGGTTGTAAAGGATCCAGGAGGGAATGTGATTTAAGAATGTTGACATTCTAGCAATTAGGAGACAAACAGCAGGAGGGATACAGGGCGGTAGTTAGTAAGGCACATAGGGTGTAGGTTGTTTCTGAGAAAAGGGTGACCACTACAGGCTTAAAGTAAGAGGGTAAAGAGCCAGAGAATAGGGAGGAATTGAAGATGTGGGTGAGAGTGGGGACTAAGAGATGCAGTAAGGTGTGAGGGGATACGATCTAGAGGGCATGGGTTAATACGCTTAGCAGGGAGGTGGAGAGAGAGAGGCAAGAGGCAGAGAGTGGTGCAGGGGTTGAGGAAGAGATGTTGCATGTACCTTATCAGAACATTAAAGAACATCAATTCACACTGGTGCAGAGTTGATGATGAATCCAGTTCACCTCCAATTCAATTTTAACAGAAATGTTTCATTCTTCATTACTGAAAAAAAAGAAAAGTAAAAAACATTTCATTACTATTTTCAAAATGGATTGAATTCCCCCAACAATGACTATGTGTTACCAATATATCCCTCTCAGTCCCACTGCAGCATATACTGTACCAGTGTGGAAGTAGGAAGGTACACAGTACCGGTAAAACAATACGTGCCGGTACTATGCACCATATGAATTATAAGGGGATGTAAATCTCCCAGTCTCTCTCCATATCCGCAACAGAGCGGGCTCCGGTCAGTGGCATGGATGCCCATATATGGGTATGCTCATATTTGGGCATCCCATGTCACTGACCGGAGCCGGCTCTGAGTATAGGGATATATGCGGAGACGCAGAGGTGCAAGGAAATGGGAGGAGGCACGGTGAGAAACAGGGAGAGACCACAGGAAGATAGAGGGCAACAACTTCCACAAGGTACTTGTATGGGTATAATTGTTTGTATTTTGTGCAGAGGGGGTAATTTCAGATAAAATACAATTCTCCACCCTCTACGAAACAATTCCACTTTGTTCAGTAAGCCAGAAAGTCTTGGTCCCATGTGGACTGAATTTAATGCAAATAAGGTCCTTAATACACAAGTAAAGAATAAAGTTACTTATTCTCTACTGTAAGAAGTGCCACATTGCCCACTATTTGGGTCCTGTGCCCAGATTGTGACCATGCATGGCAGAGGTGAGATTCCCCCAACTCCAATTTGCTACACTCTCCAAGAGAGATAATTGTGATCAGAGGTGGAACTAGGGGAGGGTGTGAGCAGGGTCACTGCCCAGGGAGTAACCTGACTGGGGGCACGGAAATCTCATTTAGTGCATACACTACCGACACACTTTATTGAAGTGTGGTCGGTACCGCAAGCCGGGAAATCTCCCGGCTTGCTAGTGGCCGCCCCTCGGCGTGCCGCGCGTCATAGACGCGCGGTCACGCGTCATCGGGAGCGTGCGCCCGCTGCACGCATGTCCAGGGGCTCCCCGAGGGAGCCCTGGTGTCCCGCGATCGCGGGACAGCGGCAGGGGGTTCCGGGGGACCCGGCGGACCCGGCAGCGGTAGGGAGAGCGCCCCGATCGGAGGGCGCTCTTCCGCTGCTTCGGCGTGCGCCCGTCACACTCGGGCGCGCGCCAGGCTACTGCTGCGGCACAGAACGGGCAAATGCTCGAATAAACTGTGCCGCAGCAGTATGTTGCGGCACTGCATTGATTGACCGGTCAATCTGCACTGCTGCCTGTCACAGTGACATCCTGATCGGGCACTGTGATCAGCTATAGCACTGACCCAGGTGAGATAGTTCAGCACTTTACAAGGAGGGAACAGATGTTGTGGGTGACAGATGCTGGAGGTAGGCCAAGACTGTTGGCCAGAGTAACGTGGAGACTTACTGCACTCTGCATGCCCATCCTCTCCCTGACATCAGGGGAAGGAAGTGGCCCTGGGGTGTGTGTAGGTATGCCAGATGTCAATGTATGCATAAGTAAGTATGCCTGTGTAGTGGGAGGTGTAGGGGCGTTAAGCTGGAGGACTTAAAACAGGCACAAAAGCACATAGATACCTCTGATTATACCGCACCAAATGCTGATAATATCATGCTGTAGCTGCACTTTACAGAAGATGATGCAGATGTCATCATTGGTTGGTGGGTTCATTAAATCAATCCATCATATCATAACCACACTGTGCATATGATGTACTGAATCAGTAACACCAGGAAGACATCTCCATGTTAGGAGTAGAGTTGAAGTTAACAGAATATGTCCAGCACTGTGGTGTGTAGCCCATAAATAATAATTGTGCACATTACCAGAACAACATACTGTCAACTGCAAGATCATTTTGCTGCTTGTAGCGTATGCTCATCCTGTACAGTGTTGTAGTAGATCCGTCTCTTCAGTGTTCACTGCAACAAAAGTAAGACATTGCATTAATATTACAGACGTTTGGGGGCTGAAATCTCACTTCGCTGCGGACAATTTCCCTTTGCATAAGATTCTTGTGATTATGTCAATGATGATCAATAACTGCATCATAACACAGCCGCTCTATACAGAAGATGTACTTGCTCTCATTGGTCATTGAGGTAATACGTCACACAATGTACAGATATAGCAAGGATTATTTCTCCCACTTGTGCATTATGGCATTATGATGGGAAATGTTGTGAGATTCTGCATTATCAGCATCACTGAATCTTTTGGAAATTAAGTGATATTCTATGTTTTAATGCAATATTATGGGTGATCAGCCGGTAAAATAATAATAGCTTGCTGTATCTGTAGCCATGCTCTACCCATGATGTGCTGAACCAATGACTGCAGAGAGATTCAGAGTGCTAAACATGACTGGAACGCATCTCTGAATAATGGGCAGCAAAGCAGTGCAGAATAGGAGGTGAAAGTATTTAAAATGGAAGATCCTTAGCAGCTGTGTGGAGAGTAGACAGTACAGACTGACCAAGTAAATGGTAAAAGGAGTAACTTCAACATTACTTGGCTTTGTTCTCCACATTGAAGCTTTCCTCCTCTTTAAATCACTAATACTGATGCCATGTGTAACCTGTACTGAGAGTTATATAATCTACTGGCCTAGATGAAACCATATGATGCAAACAGGATCCATCCCACTCCAGATTCATAGAATTGAACCACCTCAACCTTTCATAACAATCACATAGAACTGCAGCTGTGCGCTACTGCACATGTTCTTGTTATGAATGGTAGTAGATGTGGTCCTTGGGTCTTTACTTCATACTGTAGCCACCCTCTACTCATGATGTATTGAATCAACGAAAACCTGCATGGTTCAGATCACAGGAAGGGGTAGAGTAGAGATGAAAATATTCAATGTGAAACCCGTAGCAGCCGGATTGTGTGGAGTCAATAAAACGACAAATACTAAATGGTAAATGAGAAATATACACATTGCTTATCTGTCTTTGTGTAGTAATTTTCCTTCTCTTCAACTGTCCTTCAAATTTTCTCTTTTGCAAGAAAAGGAACACATGGCTTCAATATTCACTTCTGTTCTGCAGTCATCCCTCCTGAAATAAAAGTTAAGCATTGCATTGTTATTATGATAATACATACAATAAACCTTGCTCCAAACCATTTGATGCAAAGCAAATCCACCTCCCACCCACAGCTGTGCTCCTTCTAGAGCATGCATGTCAAACTCCAGTCCTCGAGGGTCCCAAACAGGCCAGGTTTTCAGTAGGGATATCCTGAAAACCTGGCCTGTTTGCGGCCCTCGAGGACTGGAGTTTGACATCCTTGTTCTTGAGCTTCTACCACGCAAGTCATCCATGTGAGTGACACTGTACTGCAGTCCTGGTCTGCACACAATCTACTGAATCAATGACATCACACTGTAAAGGCAATCTACAAGATGTATTAGTTGTCCACACTTCCGAAATGTTACTTTTATGTCCAAATCACTTATTCCCATGACCTGATATTTGTATTTGTTATTTATAGGATTGTCACAAAGAGTTGATGAGGTCACCAAATGATAGGAGGTAGAGAGAAAGAGAGATCTCAGAACAGAGCCCTGATGTATACCCACAGACAGATCAATAGAAGACGAAGACATGTTAGCAACAGAGATGGAGAATGTGTGACAGGAAAGTTATGATGAAAACCAGGATAGAACTGTGTTACGGATACCAAGAGAGAGTTTAGAATATGAAGGAGGAGAGTGATTGAGAGCATCAAACGCAGCAGATAGATCAAGTAGGATTAGTAGGGAAAAGTGACCTTGGGAATTTGCTTTAAGCACAGTCTGTAGAACGAGCTGTACGAAAGGCAGGTTGTAAAGGATCCAGGAGGGAATGTGATTTAAGAATGTTGACATTCTAGCAATTAGGAGACAAACAGCAGGAGGGATACAGGGCGGTAGTTAGTAAGGCACATAGGGTGTAGGTTGTTTCTGAGAAAAGGGTGACCACTACAGGCTTAAAGTAAGAGGGTAAAGAGCCAGAGAATAGGGAGGAATTGAAGATGTGGGTGAGAGTGGGGACTAAGAGATGCAGTAAGGTGTGAGGGGATACGATCTAGAGGGCATGGGTTAATACGCTTAGCAGGGAGGTGGAGAGAGAGAGGCAAGAGGCAGAGAGTGGTGCAGGGGTTGAGGAAGAGATGTTGCATGTACCTTATCAGAACATTAAAGAACATCAATTCACACTGGTGCAGAGTTGATGATGAATCCAGTTCACCTCCAATTCAATTTTAACAGAAATGTTTCATTCTTCATTACTGAAAAAAAAGAAAAGTAAAAAACATTTCATTACTATTTTCAAAATGGATTGAATTCCCCCAACAATGACTATGTGTTACCAATATATCCCTCTCAGTCCCACTGCAGCATATACTGTACCAGTGTGAAAGTAGGAAGGTACACAGTACCGGTAAAACAATACGTGCCGGTACTATGCACCATATGAATTATAAGGGGATGTAAATCTCCCAGTCTCTCTCCATATCCGCAACAGAGCGGGCTCCGGTCAGTGGCATGGATGCCCATATATGGGTATGCTCATATTTGGGCATCCCATGTCACTGACCGGAGCCGGCTCTGAGTATAGGGATATATGCGGAGACGCAGAGGTGCAAGGAAATGGGAGGAGGGACGGTGAGAAACAGGGAGAGACCACAGGAAGATAGAGGGCAACAACTTCCACAAGGTACTTGTATGGGTATAATTGTTTGTATTTTGTGCAGAGGGGGTAATTTCAGATAAAATACAATTCTCCACCCTCTACGAAACAATTCCACTTTGTTCAGTAAGCCAGAAAGTCTTGGTCCCATGTGGACTGAATTTAATGCAAATAAGGTCCTTAATACACAAGTAAAGAATAAAGTTACTTATTCTCTACTGTAAGAAGTGCCACATTGCCCACTATTTGGGTCCTGTGCCCAGATTGTGACCATGCATGGCAGAGGTGAGATTCCCCCAACTCCAATTTGCTACACTCTCCAAGAGAGATAATTGTGATCAGAGGTGGAACTAGGGGAGGGTGTGAGCAGGGTCACTGCCCAGGGAGTAACCTGACTGGGGGCACGGAAATCTCATTTAGTGCATATGTTGCGGCACTGCATTGATTGACCGGTCAATCTGCACTGCTGCCTGTCACAGTGACATCCTGATCGGGCACTGTGACCAGCTATAGCACTGACCCAGGTGAGATAGTTCAGCACTTTACAAGGAGGGAACAGATGTTGTGGGTGACAGATGCTGGAGGTAGGCCAAGACTGTTGGCCAGAGTAACGTGGAGACTTACTGCACTCTGCATGCCCATCCTCTCCCTGACATCAGGGGAAGGAAGTGGCCCTGGGGTGTGTGTAGGTATGCCAGATGTCAGTGTATGCATAAGTAAGTATGCCTGTGTAGTGGGAGGTGTAGGGGCGTTAAGCTGGAGGACTTAAAACAGGCACAAAAGCACATAGATACCTCTGATTATACCGCACCAAATGCTGATAATATCATGCTGTAGCTGCACTTTACAGAAGATGATGCAGATGTCATCATTGGTTGGTGGGTTCATTAAATCAATCCATCATATCATAACCACACTGTGCATATGATGTACTGAATCAGTAACACCAGGAAGACATCTCCATGTTAGGAGTAGAGTTGAAGTTAACAGAATATGTCCAGCACTGTGGTGTGTAGCCCATAAATAATAATTGTGCACATTACCAGAACAACATACTGTCAACTGCAAGATCATTTTGCTGCTTGTAGCGTATGCTCATCCTGTACAGTGTTGTAGTAGATCCGTCTCTTCAGTGTTCACTGCAACAAAAGTAAGACATTGCATTAATATTACAGACGTTTGGGGGCTGAAATCTCACTTCGCTGCGGACAATTTCCCTTTGCATAAGATTCTTGTGATTATGTCAATGATGATCAATAACTGCATCATAACACAGCCGCTCTATACAGAAGATGTACTTGCTCTCATTGGTCATTGAGGTAATACGTCACACAATGTACAGATATAGCAAGGATTATTTCTCCCACTTGTGCATTATGGCATTATGATGGGAAATGTTGTGAGATTCTGCATTATCAGCATCACTGAATCTTTTGGAAATTAAGTGATATTCTATGTTTTAATGCAATATTATGGGTGATCAGCCGGTAAAATAATAATAGCTTGCTGTATCTGTAGCCATGCTCTACCCATGATGTGCTGAACCAATGACTGCAGAGAGATTCAGAGTGCTAAACATGACTGGAACGCATCTCTGAATAATGGGCAGCAAAGCAGTGCAGAATAGGAGGTGAAAGTATTTAAAATGGAAGATCCTTAGCAGCTGTGTGGAGAGTAGACAGTACAGACTGACCAAGTAAATGGTAAAAGGAGTAACTTCAACATTACTTGGCTTTGTTCTCCACATTGAAGCTTTCCTCCTCTTTAAATCACTAATACTGATGCCATGTGTAACCTGTACTGAGAGTTATATAATCTACTGGCCTAGATGAAACCATATGATGCAAACAGGATCCATCCCACTCCAGATTCATAGAATTGAACCACCTCAACCTTTCATAACAATCACATAGAACTGCAGCTGTGCGCTACTGCACATGTTCTTGTTATGAATGGTAGTAGATGTGGTCCTTGGGTCTTTACTTCATACTGTAGCCACACTCTACTCATGATGTATTGAATCAACGAAAACTTGCATGGTTCAGATCACAGGAAGGGGTAGAGTAGAGATGAAAATATTCAATGTGAAACCCGTAGCAGCCGGATTGTGTGGAGTCAATAAAACGACAAATACTAAATGGTAAATGAGAAATATACACATTGCTTATCTGTCTCTGTGTAGTAATTTTCCTTCTCTTCAACTGTCCTTCAAATTTTCTCTTTTGCAAGAAAAGGAACACATGGCTTCAATATTCACTTCTGTTCTGCAGTCATCCCTCCTGAAATAAAAGTTAAGCATTGCATTGTTATTATGATAATACATACAATAAACCTTGCTCCAAACCATTTGATGCAAAGCAAATCCACCTCCCACCCACAGCTGTGCTCCTTCTAGAGCATGCATGTCAAACTCCAGTCCTCGAGGGTCCCAAACAGGCCAGGTTTTCAGTAGGGATATCCTGAAAACCTGGCCTGTTTGCTGCCCTCGAGGACTGGAGTTTGACATCCTTGTTCTTGAGCTTCTACCACGCAAGTCATCCATGTGAGTGACACTGTACTGCAGTCCTGGTCTGCACACAATCTACTGAATCAATGACATCACACTGTAAAGGCAATCTACAAGATGTATTAGTTGTCCACACTTCCGAAATGTTACTTTTATGTCCAAATCACTTATTCCCATGACCTGATATTTGTATTTGTTATTTATAGGATTGTCACAAAGAGTTGATGAGGTCACCAAATGATAGTATGTAGAGAGAAAGAGAGATCTCAGAACAGAGCCCTGATGTATACCCACAGACAGATCAATAGAAGACGAAGACATGTTAGCAACAGAGATGGAGAATGTGTGACAGGAAAGTTATGATGAAAACCAGGATAGAACTGTGTTACGGATACCAAGAGAGAGTTTAGAATATGAAGGAGGAGAGTGATTGAGAGCATCAAACGCAGCAGATAGATCAAGTAGGATTAGTAGGGAAAAGTGACCTTGGGAATTTGCTTTAAGCACAGTCTGTAGAACGAGCTGTACGAAAGGCAGGTTGTAAAGGATCCAGGAGGGAATGTGATTTAAGAATGTTGACATTCTAGCAATTAGGAGACAAACAGCAGGAGGGATACAGGGCGGTAGTTAGTAAGGCACATAGGGTGTAGGTTGTTTCTGAGAAAAGGGTGACCACTACAGGCTTAAAGTAAGAGGGTAAAGAGCCAGAGAATAGGGAGGAATTGAAGATGTGGGTGAGAGTGGGGACTAAGAGATGCAGTAAGGTGTGAGGGGATACGATCTAGAGGGCATGTGGTAGAGGGAGAAGAGAAGATGATTAGCTTCCAGCTCTGTAAGAGAAGAAAAGGAGTCAAATGCAGAAGGAGAATTAGGTAGAAGGAGAGAAGGGGGAAGGGACAGAAGGAATCTCCTTGTGGGTGGCATCCACCTTGCCTCTGAAGTAGTCAAATGCTTGAGGAGAAGTGAAGGAAGGATGGCAAGTGTGAGAAGAAGGTTAGTGGAGGGAGTCAAATACAGGGGAAAAAAGACAGCGTAAATTAAATTTGTGTGTTGATGAATATGGAAAAAAAGTAGTGTGGTTTGGCCCCAGAGAGCAGCTTTATACAGGACTGGAGACATTTTTACTGTAGAAAAATCAAACATCAAGTGTGAGATTTCCTTCATAGGCATTAAGAACAGCGAGTGGAAGTGTGATGAACATGTTTGGGAATTTAGCCAAGGGTGTGGTTTAGAGGGACGAGTGTGTCAGAGCTTGAAGGGGCATATAGAGGATAGCATTGTAAGAGTTAATAAGATTGTCAGTTTAAGCAGAAAGAGAGAGAGAGAGCAGAGAGGTTAGAGTAGATGTCAGAGGAGAGTTTAATTAAGCAGAGGAAAATCAGTGGGACAGGTAAGATGGGGTGAGGGGAATGACTGATTGTGAATGATGAGAGCAGAAGAGGTCATGTACAACTAGACCCTTGTTAGTAAGAGTGGACATTCCAGAGGGCACAGGAGAAGGGAAGAGAAAAGTAAGGAAAGGAATGTGGATTACATTAGATAGGTTAACACTCTTAGCAGGGAGGCAGAGGCAGGGAGGCCCGATGTGTATATGAGCAGGTTCAAGATTATAAGAGATATCCCACACATCAGCAAACATAGAAGGAGACACAGAGATAGGTGTAGAGAGAGACAGAGATAGCTCTATGTAGAGAGAGAGGGACGTAGAGAGAATGAGACAGATAGGCGCAGAGAGAGGGGGCGCAGAGAGAGGAGGCGCCAAAAGAGGGGGCGCAGAGAGAGGGGGCACAGAGAATAGGATATTAAAGAGTGCTTTTCATTGAGCAGTGCAGAAATAGCTGCAATAGAGGTCTGTACAAATGGTGCAGTGTGTAGACACATGCAAAGGTAGGGGAAGGAAAGAGAACATGTGGATAAAAGCAGGAGTGTGGAAGTTAGAGAAATTAGAAAAGTTTAACAGAGGAGTGAGGAAACAGCAAGCAGAGAGAACAAGAGAGAGGTTACATTGGGATGACGTTCTGTGGTAGAGAGAAAATGCTAGGAGAGAGCTTTCAAATATTAGAGGACATGACTTGAGGGAGCAAATGTATAAATCAAAACCTGAGGGGGAGGTATAGCACGAAAGCTTGCACAGCAGATTATAGTCTTAAAGTTGCGTGTACCTGTCAGGGCATTCAAGAAGGTAAATTCTCACAAGTGCAGAGTTCATGATGAAATGCTGAATCCAGTTCCCCTCCAATTTAATTTTAATATAACTTATCCATTCTTCATTACTGCAAAAAGCAAACAAAACAAAACCACATTGCATTACTATTTTCAAAATGGATTGAATGGCATATTCAACAGTGACTGTGTGATGCCAATATTCCCCACTCACTCGTAGTGAAGCACTTATTGTACTAGTGTTGAAAGTAGGCCGGTAGAGTCAGGTACGCAGTACTGATAAAACAATAAGTGCGCGTCGTAAGTACCAGCTCCGCAACAGTGCGGGCATCACATTAGTGACGTGGATGAACATATATGGATAAGCCCATATTAAGGCATCACGTGACCAGAGCCGTCACTGACTGGGTATACGTAAAGACGCAGGGAGATGCAAGGAAAGGGAGGGAGAGAGACAGGGAGAAGATGGGAAACGGAGGGAGGCACGGATGGAGAGAGGGAGTTCTTCCGAGCTTCTGCTGGCCTCTCTCTTTCACTGGTGCATGCCGGGAGCTGGTCCCAACATCCACAAAGTGTGTGTGTATTATTGGTTGTATTTTATGGGGGTAGGAGGGTAGTGTGTATATTGTGTGTGTGGGAGTATTATATTGTGTGTAGAGGTGCAGAGGAGAGTACTAGATTGTGTATCTTGTGTAAGGGTGTTGTGTATATTGTGTTTGGAGCTATAATATTATTGGAGAGATTAGTATTGAGGAGGTATTATAGTGTGTATTGTGGGGAGTATTAGTGTGTGTATTGTTTGTGGGTGACAGATGCTGGGGTATGCAGCAATCCCTGCACTGAGGTCCGAGGCGGCTCTGCATCGCTCGCACGCACTGTGGATGACCAAGCATGTGCCCATGATAATCATGGCCTTAGAGGGATGAGTGTGTCAGAGCCTAGAAGGGGCATATAAATATATAATGGAGGAGGGAGGAGGGAGGAGGAGGGAGGAGGAGGAGATGATAGCATTGTAAAAGTTAACAAGATAGTTAGTTTAAGCAGAAAGTGAGGAGAGGTTAGAGATAAGGGTAGATGTCAGAGGAGAGAGTTCAATTAAGCTGAGGTATCTAGTAGGACAGGGGTGAGGGGAATGAGAAGTGGTGGATGATGAGAGCAGAAGAGGTCATGTACAAATAGACCTTGTTAGTCAGAGAGCAGACATTCCAGAGGGCACGTGAGAAGTGAAGAGTAAAGTGAGACATGGAATGTGGATTACATTAGATGGGTTAATACGCTTAGCAGGGAGGTGGAGAGAGAGAGGCAAGAGGCAGAGAGTGGTGTAGGGGTTGAGGAAGAGATGTTGCATGTACCTTATCAGAACATTAAAGAACATCAATTCACACTGGTGCAGAGTTGATGATGATTCCAGTTCACCTCCAATTCAATTTTAACAGAACTTTTTCATTCTTCATTACTGCAAAAAAAAAAAAGTATAAAACATTGCATTACTATTTTCAAAATGGATTGAATTCCCCCAACAATAACTATGTGTTACCAATATATCCCTCTCAGTCCCACTGCAGCACATACTGTACCAGTGTGAAAGTAGGAAGGTACACAGTAACGGTAAAACAATACGTGCCGGTACTATGCACCATATGAATTATAAGGGGATGTAAATCTCCCAGTCTCTCTCCATATCCGCAACAGAGTGGGCTCCGGTCAGTGGCATGGATGCCCATGTATGGATATGCTCATATTTGGGCATCCCATGTCACTGACCGGAGCCGGCTCTGAGTATAGGGATATATGCGGAGACGCAGAGGTGCAAGGAAATGGGAGGAGGCACGGTGAGAAACAGGGAGAGACCACAGGAAGATAGAGGGCAACAACTTCCACAAGGTACATGTATGTGTATAATTGTTTGTATTTTGTGCAGAGGGGGTAATTTCAGATAAAATACAATTCTCCACCCTCTACGAAATAATTCCACTTTGTTCAGTAAGCCAGAAAGTCTTGGTCCCATGGGGACTGAATTTTAATGCAAATAAGGTCCTTAATACACAAGTAAAGAATATAGTTACTTATTCTCTACTGTAAAAAGTGCCACATTGCCCACTATTTGGGTCCTGTGCCCAGATTGTGACCATGCATGGCAGAGGTGAGATTCCACCAACACCAATTTGCTACACTCTCCAAGAGAGATAATTGTGGTCAGAGGTGGAACTAGGGGAGGGGGTGAGCAGGGTCACTGCCCAGGGAGTAACCTGACAGGGGGCACGGAAATCTCATTTAGTGCATATGGTGCGGCACTGCATTGATTGACCGGTCAATCTGCACTGCTGCCTGTCACAGTGACATCATGATCGGGCACTGTGATCAGCTATAGCACTGACCCAGGTGAGATAGTTCAGCACTTTACAAGGAGGGAACAGATGTTGTGGGTGACAGATGCTGGGGGTAGGCCAAGACTGTTGGCCAGAGTAACGTGGAGACTTACTGCACTCTGCATGCCCATCCTCTCCCTGACATCAGGGGAAGGAAGTGGCCCTGGGGTGTGTGTAGGTATGCCAGATGTCAGTGTATGCATAAGTAAGTATGTCTGTGTAGTGGGAGGTGTAGGGGCGTTAAGCTGGAGGACTTAAAACAGGCACACATCTCACTTCGCTGCGGACAATTTCCCTTTGCATAAGATTCTTGTGATTATGTCAATGATGATCAATAACTGCATCATAACACAGCCGCTCTATACAGAAGATGTACTTGCTATCAATGGTCATGGAGGTAATACGTCACACAATGTACAGATATAGCAAGGATTATTTCTTCCTCTGGTGCATTATGGCATTATGATGGGAAATGTTGTGAGATTCTGCATTATCAGCATCACTGAATCTTTTGGAAATTAAGTGATATTCTATGTTTTAATGCAATATTATGGGTGATCAGCCGGTAAAATAATAATAGCTTGCTGTATCTGTAGCCATGCTCTACCCATGATGTGCTGAATCAATGACTGCAGAGAGATTCAGAGTGGTAAACATGACTGGAACGCATTTCTAAATAATGGGCAGCAAAGCAGTGCAGAATAGGAGGTGAAAGTATTTAAAATGGAAGACCCTTAGCAGCTGTGTGGGGAGTAGACAGTACAGACTGACCAAGTAAATGGTAAAAGGAGTAACTTCAACATTACTTGGCTTTGTACTCCACATTGAAGCTTTCCTCCTCTTTACATCACTAATACTGATGCCATGTGTAACCTGTACTGAGAGTTATATAATCTACTGGCCTAGATGAAACCATGTGATGCAAACAGGATCCATCCCACTCCAGATTCATAGAATTGAACCACCTCAACCTTTCATAACAATCACATAGAACTGCAGCTGTGCGCTACTGCACATGTTCTTGTTATGAATGGTAGTAGATGTGGTCCTTGGGTCTTTACTTCATACTGTAGCCACACTCTACTCATGATGTATTGAATCAATGAAAACTTGCATGGTTCAGATCACAGGAAGGGGTAGAGTAGAGATGAAAATGTTCAATGTGAAACCCGTAGCAGCTGGATTGTGTGGAGTCAATAAAACGACAAATACTAAATGGTAAATGAGAAATATACACATTGCTTATCTGTCTCTGTGTAGTAATTTTCATTCTGTTCAACTGTCCTTCAAATTTTCTCTTTTGCAAGAAAAGGAACACATGGCTTCAATATTCACTTCTGTTCTGCAGTCATCCCTCCTGAAATAAAAGTTAAGCATTGCATTGTTATTATGATAATACATACAATAAACCTTGCTCCAAACCATTTGATGCAAAGCAAATCCACCTCCCACCCACAGCTGTGCTCCGTCTAGAGCATGCATGTCAAACTCCAGTCCTCGAGGGTCCCAAACAGGCCAGGTTTTCAGTAGGGATATCCTGAAAACCTGGCCTGTTTGCTGCCCTCGAGGACTGGAGTTTGACATCCTTGTTCTTGAGCTTCTACCACGCAAGTCATCCATGTGAGTGACACTGTACTGCAGTCCTGGTCTGCACACAATCTACTGAATCAATGACATCACACTGTAAAGGCAATCTACAAGATGTATTAGTTGTCCACACTTCCGAAATGTTACTTTTATGTCCAAATCACTTATTCCCATGACCTGATATTTGTATTTGTTATTTATAGGATTTTCACATGTATTACTACTGTGAAATGCTATATACATTAATAGTGCTATATAAATAAATACATACACATTTATATATAATAATAATAACAGCATGTTCTTTTAAAGCGCTGCTAGTTTTACGTAGCGCTATACAGAGACATTTTGCAGACACAAGTCCCTGCCCCATAGAGCTTACAATCTATGACATTGGTGCCTGAGGCACAGAGGATATGAAGTGACTTGCCCAAGGTCACACACACACAAATATATATACATATATACACACACACACACACACACACACACACATATATATGAAAACTAACACAGAAAAAAAGAATCCCCTGAATAGCACTCTAACATACACAAATTGTATCAATAAAGGTTTATTAATCACATACACATAAATGGTTAAAATGAGGAGCAGTGGTGACCTACAAAGCTGTTATAAACTGAACCTTAAGGTGTGGGGAAAAATGCTACACTGCAGTAATAAGTCAAAGTGTGTAAATAAAGTGTAGAGGCAAGAAATATATGGAAATGAGAACACTCAGACCGGCCGGTCAAGTACTACCTAAGTTGAAGCCCCCTGTGTGAAGTGCTTGTATGAAACTAGTGTATAACTAACAAGCAAGGAAATGAATAAGTTAATTATATAAGTTAGTAATATGATCCAAGCCTATAGATATGAAACACACAGATGAGCAAAAAATTGGCAGATATAACTAACAAGCCAAAATAGGTAGCAAAAGTACTTAGACCAGTCCTGAGTGTACAGCAAAGTGTCCAGCAGAGTGATAGCAGAGTGATAGCAAATATCCACAGCTTAACTGCTCGTAGGTTCAGGGAGAGTGAGCACTGCACATGCTCCCAGGGTTGCTTGGAGCACAGACTGTAAGATTCAATAGAGAGAAGGAGAAACAGCTGAGATCACCACCACATCCTAGATGAGACAGACAAGTCCTGACATGCATGTTTCACCACTTGCTTGTCCGGGGGCTTAACATATAGACAGTTGATAGATGTATTTGAAGTTGCATATTCTGTGCCGTGGATTAATCAGTATACTGAAAGCAACTGAAGATGGTACAGTAGCTGTGATAGGTTGGCCTCATAGCTCCTCCTTCAATGGAGGAATCGTCTCACAGAGCACTTAAATCTCTAAATGCCCAAAGAAAAAAATAAGCATGCAGTACTTAAAGTGAAAGTAAAATGAGAAATGAAATAAAATAAACACACACATTGAAAAATCACTCACCCGACTGAGAGCGCCTTCTACAGAGCGCTGTACCACTGCTCAGCTAGCAGCTAAAACTGTCTCATTTTCCCACCATTGAAGTTTACACATGTCCACGCCCCACTCTAACAAGACGCTGTGTACGGAAGCTCGCAGGAGACAAACTAGTGAGAGAAGGTGTAGCTGCTAGCCACACTCCACGAGGTGCATTGTGGGAAATGTAGTTCTTTGCCTGCTAGCTTCTCTGACTGGTTACTGATCAGGTGATGTCACTAGGGGCGGGATTAGTGTGTTGCAATGTAACGGCCCGGCTGTATGATTGTCACAGAAGGGGGGAGCCTGAGAATGTCACGGATTTAATTACACATGTAATGATGTAATAACACAGCCATGAACTAAGTCAGTATACATATGGTCATGTGATATTTATAATGCATTTATTAACATTATTGTGTGGATTTGGGCTGAATTAAACTTGTATGGGATTGTCACTTTAATATCACAGTACCACTACTGTTTTAACACTTATAATGACCTCCTGATTACAGATTATTAGGGACAGACTTAAAAAGGCCTGTGTAAATATTTATTATAGAGTGGCCTCTTTACTTTATAATATCAGGGAGTATCAGACAGGCCTGTGTTTATTTTTAATATACATTAGGGTGACCTGACTCCAGATTATTGGCCTTTCCCTCTGACAAATGCATATTTTCCTATACTGTGTTAATTTTGTTAGAACAAAATAAATATTCATGCGCTAAATGACAGTACCAGTGTGAGTCCCAATAAGAAGTAGTGAGGTAAAAAACCATGGTACCAGCAACATATGTAACTGATGGGGAGGGTGCTAAAATATATGGAGTGTGGCGTCCTGATTGCTAAATGAGGTGTATTATATCATAAGTGCATATAACAATATCCCTCATAGCAATCTATTAAGAACCAACAAGAACTAGGTAGCACAATAATCAGTGCTGCAGTTATAGCCTAATAATAAGTATATATATATATATATATATATATATATACTGCTGCGGCCAAGTTTATTCGAGCATTTGCCCGTTCTTGGCCGCAGCAGTAGCCTGGCGCGCGCCCGAGAGTGACGGGCGCGCGCCGAAGCAGCGGAAGAGCGCCCTCCGATCGGGGCGCTCTCCCTACCGCTGCCGGGTCCGCCGGGTCCCCCGGAACCCCCTGCCGCTGTCCCGCGATCGCGGGACACCAGGGCTCCCTCAGGGAGCCCCTGGACGCGCGTGCAGGGGGCGCACGCTCCCGAAGACGCGTGACCGCGCGTCTATGACACGCGGCACGCCGAGGGGCGGCCACTAGCAAGCCGGGAAATCTCCCGGCTTGCGGTACCGGCCACACTCGAATAAAGTGTGTCGGTACTATATATATATAATATATATATGTAACCCATATTCCCCCACCCAATCGCAGATAGGGTGCATGTGAGGGGAGCTATATGTATTACCAGTGTGGTGCTTTACCTGTGAGGCTCACAGGAGGCCTGAGCCTCCGCCAATGAGAGCCTGGGGTGTATCCTCCTGAACAATACTATATGGTGCAGCGCCTCCACCTGTGATGGCTCCAAGCAGAGCGGGAGTTGTTCCTCACAGGACAATAATATAATATCACGCACACAGCATATAAAAGAACAGTGACTTTTCTAACAGTAACATAACTATGCATGTCATACATTAAGTGTCTCTCTTCTAGGAGACACAGTAACTCACGTGTCTCGCAGGATGCAACCCCTCACCGTGTACCCACACCATGTCCAACTCCCCACACCACAACCCCACCCCCAAAATAAGGTATGTGTGTGTGTGACTGCACAGCCACTATGTACTGATTTATAGTTGGTGCACTTATGGATGTTACCTGCCGAGCGCTCCAGCGCTAGGACCTGCAAACAGACTTCGCAAAGGATCCGACGGTGAAGATACGTCAGGGTTACCTTCCAGGGCGATCCCACCCGGTTGGTTGCTGCTGTGCTTGAAGAGGTCTGATCCTAAACCTCTGTAATGGTGCTGCGACAGTCTCTGCTTCCTTCACTTCTCTCTCTCTCTAAAGTGACAGGTTCCTGTACTAGGGCCTGTCCCTGTGACCACCCACCCTCACTAGTGGGAAGTCAGGGCCTCAACTCTAGCCTGGGGATTTCTGGCCTAGGGCAGAATCTCGCAGCTCTCTGCCCACCTTCTTTCCCCCTTTGTCCCCTAAGTCTCACTCACTCACGTGCTTCCCAGTCTGCTTCCTGACTGCACAAAACAATGTATCAAATTCCCTGCTGCAGAGAATCTGCAAGTCTCAGTGGCTGGTTGGTTGCAGGTGACAGGGAACATAGGGCATTCACCAGAGGCTGCTGGGGGATGTAGTCCACTCAGAACCTCTTTCCTATGGGGACTGTGTGCGCGGTCTCTACTGCACCTGTGCAAAGCTGTAGTGGCCACCGCTACACATAACTGCACCTGCGCAACCTACCAGATCTCCTGTACACTTGTAATGGCCACCACTACCCTTGCCAACCTCTGCGTATTGCGCGAACCTCGCACCAAACACAACATGGCCGCTGTGGCTATCTGCGCATGCTCGAGCATCAGGGCCCCCGACGGCGCCGGCACAGATAGCAGCGCCAACTGGGAAAAGTCGCCATCCCCTTCCCCCACTGCCACAGGGGTAAGGCAAGGGGCAAAGGAACATCAGGGAAGCCGGGAGTGGCCCCCTTACATATATATATATATATATTGTGGTTGACAAATCACCCAAAAATCTACTCGCTGAACAAAAAAATCTACTCATCACCTAGCCCCGCCCCAGGCCCGCTTTAAAAAAAATTGAATAAATTCCTAGTAAGAACAACATTCGTTTTTGACATGTTTATTTATTGTATTACATTATACTACAATTAGTCCTTGTTAAGAGTGTGTGTGTGACACAGAGAGAGTGTGCGTGTGTGTGTGACACAGAGAGTGTGTGAGACACAGAGAGTGTGTGAGACACAGAGAGTGTGTGAGACACAGAGAGTGTGTGAGATAGGGTGAGGCAGAGGGTGACAGGGTGAGGCAGAGGGTGACAGGGTGAGACAGAGAATGACAGGGTGATACCGAGAGATACAGAGGTTGACAGGGAGAAAATGGGTGACATGGTGTGACACAGGGTGACAGGGTGAGACAGAGGGTGACAGGGTGAGACAGAGGGTGACAGGGGGAAACAGAGGGTGACAGAAAGTGAGACAGAGGGTGACAGAAAGTGAGACAGAGGGCGACAGAAAGTGAGACAGAGGGAAACAGGGTGGGTGACACACACACACACACACACACACACACACACACACACACACACACTCTCCCTCTTACACACACACTCTCTCTCTCCCTCTCACACACACACACACACAGACAGACAGACATCAAACCCCTCCCCTCTGCGAGAGCGAGGGTCTGCCCTCACAAATTCCTCTATGCCTCTTATCAGCGGTGCAGACAGGAGATGAAATACAGCAGTGACCGCACGACCCTTCTTTTGGCGATGTTACATATATATACTGATAATAGTAAAAAGCAGAACAAATAATATAAAAAGGCAATTGCTTGCTTGGGAAGTAGCTTCTGCTGGGCCCAATTTGAGGAATCCCTTGTCAGTAGGGCCGCCAGCAGAAATCTTGGGGCCCAGGACAAATGCAAGGATCAGGCCCCCCTCCCTACCCCATAGCACACCTACCATGACATTTTTTTTAGGGCACAACTTTTACTCAAATGGTAGTGTTGCAAGGCCTACTGCACCGACACACTTTATTCGAGCAAATGCCCAGTTTGTACCTGGCAGATACCTGGAATGCGCCGCTCCTCACCTCTGACAAGCCCCGTTGTGTTTGCCTTCCCAGCCTGGGTTCATGCCTGGCTGACGGGCGGCTGATCTGTTAAATGATAATGATTAGGATTTAATAGGCTGCAATGCTTCGCGTGTCTACCAGATGGCATAAATTCATGAATTGTAATGCAGTATATATATATATACTGTGCAGTATTGCAGCCAGTGGGAATAAAATGCTTCAATCCCTGCCTAGAAAATACCTCAATGCACTCGGGCAGAAAACAGTCACAAACCTCAATACACCCGGGTATACCCGAATTCGTGGGACTAGCCGAGCTCGAATAAAGTGTGTCGCCAGTGTATTTCACACCTCGCAAACCCCCCCATTTTACACTTTTTTATATTTTTATATATATATAAAAAGAGAGAGAGAGAGAGAGAGACAATCAAGTGGTTTCTTCTTCTCTTAGCCAAAGACGTACTACTCTATGTTCCTTTTCTCATTCTCCTATTTTTGTACCTTGGTATAATTGTATATACATACTTCACAGCATATGTTCCACCAAAGTAACTACGTCAGCGATGACAGCGACCAACAGTGGCACTACTGTGTTTAGGGTTCTACAGTGCACAGCCACCCTACACTACCCATCTGGTATTTCCACAGCCCAGATAGTTGAACAAACTGGCTGCGGTCCATATTACCTCTGACTCCAGCAATGCTTGGACAGTTTCCCCTATCTCTTTCTGCTCAATTTATTGGATACATAGCTTTGGATATATTTCAGCATTCTATGACACTCAGGATAGCGCTCATGATGTCATCAACAACCAGGGGACTCCCAATAGTTGCTATTATGTGATCAATTTTTACTGCACGCAGTCCTGAGTATACTATCAGCTTTGCCACAGTTGAGAGTCTGGCACATTTCTCTGCTGTACAAATGTGTCAGAGAACACATCCAGGCATTCAGTATACATCCCAGTTAGGCAGCGCTTATAGTAAGTGCGACGCGACGGGAGTAACGCTGGCGACTCAAAATTTGGAGCTGGGGAAATCAGATTTTTCAGAGGCTGTCGCCACATGTGACAGCCTCTGAACCAATCAATGCCCATGTCGCCAGCGACATCCCCGAAAGTTAAATTATAACTTTCGCAGGTGACGTCACCCGTCACTTCGCCAGTCGCGTTGCTGGCACTATAAGCATGACCTAGGGGAGGGCCCAGGAGACTCCCATACAACTCTGGAGAGTTTCTCTTAATTAAGGTAACTTTCCACTATGTGTCCTGTTCACAGCAATGCAGTACTAACTACATTTAAGCATGTCTGTAAGATACAAAAGTTAACCCATCATGCACCTTGGCCTAGGGAGGATTTGTTCCTATAAAGTACACCCAGTTTGGCAATGATTTTGGATGTCAGATTATCAATATGCAACTCAAATTTTAAATGGGAGTGAAACCAAATGCCAAGATATTTAAAATTAGTGACACTTTAGTTGGCTTCAATTAATTACTGCATTTATAAAATTCTGCAGAGCATCTAGTAACCTTGTAATATTAAAAGATGGCAGCCTTGGTATGTTATGCCTCTTTTTTCCTGTACACCGCAAAGGATTTTGTGGCCTATTCTAGTAACTCTGAAGTGAGGCAAACCACTTCTAAATAGCTCTCTTTATGTGAATTGGCCTACTTTGCTATGCTGTAAGCCAGGCCTGCACAGTTCCAGTCCTCGAGAGCCGCAAACAGGCCAGGTTTTCAGGATACCCTAACCCTAACTTCTTTCACTGCAGCCATTGTAATCAGACACTGCTAATGGAGGGTATGATACATTCTCTACCACTGAAAGAATATACATCTCAGTGGTAGACGGCTGATAAGAAGCTGTTTCAGTCTGGTTCTGCCAATTCGATCGGTTTAAAAAATCCTCCATTTTCAGGTCTATGTATGTTGATCTGATTTCTTAGGCTTTCAAGACGTTATAGCAGTCCTGTTTTTAGTGCTCATTCTCTCCCCCTTTATCTCTCAACTTTTCTCTCTCCCTTTATCACTCACTCCCCCTTTATCTCCTTCTATATGACCCTTGCCTCACTTCCCCTGACTCAAACTAATCAATCTTTAATCACCTCTCTCTACCTCTTCTCCCTCTCCCACTCCCTTCTCGCTCCCTTCTCTCTCACTCTCCCTTCTCTCCATTTTTTCACTCGGACTCCCACTGGTATTAGTATCTCAGATTTATTTTGATTTTTGGTGTGCAACATTTTTCCACATTACATAGCACTTGTGAGCAAGACATCCAGTCCAGCCACGGCTGATGGGACACTGTTCTTTCACTGATCGCTATATCTGAGCTATTGGGAAACAATTTTAAACACTATTACATTCTCTGCTCTTTCTCTCAGCTGCTATCTCGGTCATTGTGCCCAGCATATGGCGTCATCAGGCATATTAATGCTTCCAACATCCCAGGAGAAAATGGTTATATTGTTTTGAACAAGGGGCCTATTTCTGATGACTTATTCCTGCATTAGTAATATGTGTCATATATCTTGGCTCAATCAGAGGCTTGGTTGAAAACTGAGCCCCTGATGGAACCACATGTGCTTAAGGTGGGATATCCTGAAAACCTGACCTGTTGGACAGGCTTGAGTACTGGAGTTGAGAACCCCTGTTCAAACATTTATCTTCCTACCAGTACATAGGTAATTTCAAGAAATTAAACAAAAAAAGGTAGAAAAACTTTAAACAGCAAAATAACCATACAGTAACTTGTAAACCTTGAGAAATGCATCTTAATAGGGTCATGTCACACTGAAAATATAGTATTCCCAGGTTTAACCCTTGCATTCATCAGCCAGATATGTTGAGTCTTTAAGTTGCATTCATTGTTTTGAAATAGACTTGGTATTTTATGTCTCTTTTTTCCTGTACACCGTAAAGGATTTTGCGGCCTAGTCTAGAAACTCTGAAGTGAGACAAATCACTTCGAAAGAGCACTCTACAGTAGATGCGAATTGGCATGGTTTGCTATGCTGCAAGCCCTTCTCGCATGTCCAATCTGTATCTAAAAAGGCTTTGTACGAAGCTGTTTCAGTCTGGTTCTGCCAATTCGATCGGTTTTAAAAAATCCTTCATTTTCAGTGTATGTTGATCTGATTTCTTAGGCTTTAAAAACATTAAAGCAGTCCTGTTTTAAGAGCTCATTCTCTCCCCCTTTCTCTCTCCCTTTATCACTCACTCCCCCTTTATCTCTCTCGATATGACCCTTGCCTTACTTCCCCGACTAAAACTGCCCCCGCTTTAAACACCACTCTTTACCTCTGCTCTCTCTCCCTCTCCCTTCTCTCTCCCTCTCCCTTCTCTCTCATTTTCCCTTCTATCTCACATTCCCTTCTCTCTCACTTTCCCTTCTCTCCATTTTTTCACCCTGACTCCCACTCTATTTCTTTCACTCAACCCGTCTCTTGCTCTCACACATACTCCCAAAGAGTAACCCTAGAAAATACAAGAGATATCTAGAAATCTAATTGCAAGGTAATAAGTCACATTAAGTGAAATGCACAATGGAATAGTCCCCCCCTTTTTTAAAAAAAACGGTAGATTCCTTACATTTTAGCTATTTGCACTTCTATATTTGTAACACTGGTAATTGCTATAATAACACTGTTACTTTTTTTTAGTTTGTACATGCACACACACACAATTAAATGACCTACTGTATCTCAGTACCTCAGATAGACACAGACACACACACACGCCTATGCAGTAAGCGTTCATAAGCCACTTATCAAGCACTTAATGCCTACTGCTATTCAGTAAGCAGTGATAGTGGGTGATAAGGCGGGAAGGTTGGAAGAGATCACGTGCCACTACATGGGTATTCTGAAGTATACACAGCGTGAAGTGTTCGAATAAAGGCCGCTGCTGCTGCAGCTGTACATTCATATGTGCAATAATGAAAGAAAAATCAATGGCGTCTATCCTCATACAATGAGTTTTGGATTCAAATAAGGCATTTCATAGCACAAGGAGAAAAACATATTAGTTAGTAATTTTGCATTTAAAATGGGAAATGCTCAATAATATAATAATATAATTTATAATAATATAATATAGGTCCCTGCCCCATGGAGCTTACAATCTATGTTTTTGGTGCCTGAGGCACAGGGAGATAAAGTGACTTGCCCAAGGTCACAAGGATCTGACACCAGGAATTGAACCAGGCCCCAGGCTTCAAACTCTCAGTGCCACTCAGTGTCTTTTACTCACTGAGCCACTCCCTCTCCGCAAGAGTGCAAGAGTGCAAGAGTGCAAGAGTGCAAGAGTGCAAGAGTGCAAGAGAGCAAGAAAGCAAGAAAGAAAGAAAGCAACTGTCTATACTTCCTAATGTGTGGATTCAGAACCACAAACATGAAAAAATATATAATTAAGCAATAATTAAGAGCGGAGAGAAAAATACTAAAATAATTCAGTCAATTCATAGTGAATTAAAAGAAATTAGAGAATTAGTACATGTAAAATATTTTTATTTGTTAAGAATAGATTGATTTAAGATGACACACACACATACACACACACACACACACACACAATTAAATGACATATCCCTGGACCTCAGACACACACACTGACATTACAATAAGCAGAATAGATACATTTAGTTTTTGTTACAATTTGTCTCACTCCCAGTTGTAAGACATCAATCATTGTAAACTCTTGAACTCCAGGATGAGTTTGCAGCAAAGCTTCATGGGCACTGTAGTTTTTTTGTCTGCTACAAATTCTCTAATTGGTCACTGATCATGTGATGTCAGATGGGCCTGGGCTTTAATTCAAAGTGTTTAACCGAGTGGTGTGTGTCTCAAATACAGTAAGTTGCTTTATTTTTTTATCTCTGGGAATCTTCTGTGATTAAAGAGGGTCTGTTACTGAAAAAGCACAAAGCTGCTGATTACTTTCTGTTTAATAGAGAAATATTCATAAGGTATCAGTGTTTATTTGAGATGTGTCTGTACCTGAAAGGCTCAACCACCCCTGTTTGTGGGGCTCTTGTGTATGAAATAGCCCAGAGCAACTACCCCTAGAGATAATATACACACATACACACCCACATACTGTAATGTGTGTGTGTGTGTGTGTGTGTGTGTGTGTGTGTGTGTGTGTGTGTGTGTGTGTGTGTGTGTGTGTGTGTATATATATCCACTTTTTATTGTCTCTATAAGAGTTCTGATAAAGATTGTAAATACTGTAAATGTTTATCAGTTGATCAAAAAAGATTTGATCAGAAGAGTTGCCCTGTAAATTATCTATTCAGAGCAGCAATACCAGTATATATGTTAGACAGTGATTGTGGTTTGAATGGTGAATTTTGCAAGTATCTATCTGCGAGTTAATAACATACAAAACATTTACAGACCTGCTGTTATTACTCTGTGAGTTATGATATGATCTCAAACTGTGATTTTTGCCAACATTTGTTTGCTAGCTAGCCACATACAAATCAATTACAGACCTGCTGTTATTACTCTGAGAGTCATGATATGATGATATATGGCAAGAGATCCAAATAATCCTCATCCTATTTACATATCAGCCACAAAAAGGGATTTTTAATAATGTATATGTGTTTTTAATTATCTATGTAGAATTAATAAAATGTTATTATTTTCTTATATCCGCAGTGATTCTGGCCAACCTGACAGATCTGCAGTAATATACTGCAAGACCAATTTGTTTGCTAGCTAGCCACATGCAAATCAATTACAGACCTGCTGTTATTACTCTGAGAGTCATGATATGATGATATATGGCAATAGATTCAAATAATCCTCATCCTATTTACATATCAGCCACAAAAAGGGATTTTTAATAATGTATATGTGTTTTTAATTATCTATGTAGAATTAATAAAATTTTATTATTTTCTGATATCCGCAGTGATTCTGGCCAACCTGACAGATCTGCAGTAATATACTGCAAGACCAATTTGTTTGCTAGCTAGCCACATACAAATCAATTACAGACCTGCTGTTATTACTCTGAGAGTCATGATATGATGATATATGGCAATAGATCCAAATAATCCTCATCCTATTTACATATCAGCCACAAAAAGGGATTTTTAATCATGTATATGTGTTTTTAATTATCTATGTAGAATTAATAACATTTTATTATTTTCTGATATCCGCAGTGATTCTGGCCAACCTGACAGATCTGCAGTAATATACTGCAAGACCAATTTGTTTGCTAGCTAGCCACATACAAATCAATTACAGACCTGCTGTTATTACTCTGAGAGTCATGATATGATGATATATGGCAATAGATCCAAATAATCCTCATCCTATTTACATATCAACCACAAAAAGGGATTTTTAATCATGTATATGTGTTTTTAATTATCTATGTAGAATTAATAAAATGTTATTATTTTCTGATATCCGCAGTGATTCTGGCCAACCTGACAGATCTGCAGTAATATACTGCAAGACCAATTTGTTTGCTAGCTAGCCACATACAAATCAATTACAGACCTGCTGTTATTACTCTGAGAGTCATGATATGATGATATATGGCAATAGATCCAAATAATCCTCATCCTATTTACATATCAGCCACAAAAAGGGATTTTTAATCATGTATATGTGTTTTTAATTATCTATGTAGAATTAATAAAAATTTATTATTTTCTGATATCCGCAGTGATTCTGGCCAACCTGACAGATCTGCAGTAATATACTGCAAGACCAATTTGTTTGCTAGCTAGCCACATACAGTAGCGACATTGCTTATTGAAGCAAAAGCCGCCGGCTCCATGCGGCTGGGAAGCGGGTAGCCGCGGCGCGTGGCGGCGCACTGTGACGTCACAGTAACATGCGCGCCCGGCTTCCCCGTCTTCCCCGGCTTCCCCAGGCTTCCCCGACACCCCTGGAGATCAAATGAAGGTAAGCGGGGGTGCGGGGAAGCAGAGGGGCAGAGCAGGAGCCGGGTACGGTGTCGGGAAGGGAGGTAAATTGCGCGCGAAGTGGAGGGGGGGTGCGTGGGGGAAACGCGGCGGCGCGCGGTTGTTACTGGCGGCAGCTGGGGTAGATCTCGGCGTGCCGTCGTGATTTAGTGCAATAAACAATGTCGGTGCTGTACAAATCAATTACAGACCTGCTGTTATTACTCTGAGAGTCATGATATGATGATATATGGCAATAGATCCAAATAATCCTCATCCTATTTACATATCAGCCACAAAAAGGGATTTTTAATCATGTATATGTGTTTTTAATTATCTATGTAGAATTAATAAAATTTTATTATTTTCTGATATCCGCAGTGATTCTGGCCAACCTGACAGATCTGCAGTAATATACTGCAAGACCAATTGTTGTCTACCTTTACCATACGAATGACAATAGAGTGCTGTATATAAGGGGAACTCTTCTGATCAAATCTTTTTTGATCAACACTGATAAACATTATATCTATACCCCTTGAGCACCTGTCGTTTGATCCTATATACCTATTCATAACGGTGATTGCGGTCACATTCACGTACTTTAAATACTGTACATGTTAATTTTTCTTTGGTTTGAAATATGGTATTCATTGGTTTATCATCATCCAGCCCTGTTTGTGGGTGGCTCTTTGCATAGTTCTGTGTATTCTCTGTGTTTTTCTGTTAAGTTTGCTGAGTAACCTTGTGATATAAAGAGATGGCAGCCTTAGTTTGTTATGCCTCTTTTTTTCCCTGTAAATCTCAATGGCTTTTGTGGCCTATCCTAGCCACTCTGAAGTGAGACAAACCGCTTCTAAAGAGTACTCTAGATGCAAATGTAAATAAAAAGTATAATAGAATTTGAACACATGGCTGCTCAACTCAAGTCCTTAAGCCACGAAACATGTCTGAATTTCAGGATTTTCCAGCTTCAGCACAAGTGGCTCAAACAGAGGCTTGTTTGAAGACAGAGACCCTGATTGAGCCACCTGTGCTGAAGCAGGGACTGATTAAAGCATCTGTGTTGAAGCTTGGATATCCTGAACACCTGACCTCCCTTCTCTCTCTCCCTTTCCCTTCTCTCTCTTTCCATTCTCAACCTCTCCCTTCTCTCTCCTCTCTCCCTCTCCCTTCTCTCTCCTCTCTCCCTCTCCCTTCTCTCTCCTCTCGCCCTTCTCTCTCCTCTCTCTCTCTCTCGCCCTTCTCTCTCCTCTCTCTCTCTCGCCCTTCTCTCTCCTCTCTCTCTCTCGCCCTTCTCTCTCCTCTCTCTCTCTCGCGCTTCTCTCTCCTCTCTCTCTCTCGCCCTTCTCTCTCCTCTCTCTCTCTCGCCCTTCTCTCTCCTCTCTCTCTCTCGCCCTTCTCTCTCCTCTCTCTCTCTCGCCCTTCTCTCTCCTCTCTCTCTCTCGCCCTTCTCTCTCCTCTCTCTCTCTCTCTCGCCCTTCTCTCTCCTCTCTCTCTCTCGCCCTTCTCTCTCCTCTCTCTCTCTCGCCCTTCTCTCTCCTCTCTCTCTCTCTCTCTCTCGCCCTTCTCTCTCCTCTCTCTCTCGCCCTTCTCTCTCCTCTCTCTCTCTCTCTCGCCCTTCTCTCTCCTCTCTCTCTCTCTCTCTCTCTCTCTCTCGCCCTTCTCTCTCCTCTCTCTCTCTCTCTCGCCCTTCTCTCTCCTCTCTCTCTCTCTCTCGCCCTTCTCTCTCCTCTCTCTCTCTCGCCCTTCTCTCTCCTCTCTCTCTCTCGCCCTTCTCTCTCCTCTCTCTCTCTCGCCCTTCTCTCTCCTCTCTCTCTCTCGCCCTTCTCTCTCCTCTCTCTCTCTCGCCCTTCTCTCTCCTCTCTCTCTCTCGCCCTTCTCTCTCCTCTCTCTCTCTCGCCCTTCTCTCTCCTCTCTCTCTCTCGCCCTTCTCTCTCCTCTCTCTCTCTCGCCCTTCTCTCTCCTCTCTCTCTCTCGCCCTTCTCTCTCCTCTCTCTCTCTCTCTCGCCCTTCTCTCTCCTCTCTCTCTCTCGCCCTTCTCTCTCCTCTCTCTCTCTCGCCCTTCTCTCTCCTCTCTCTCTCTCGCCCTTCTCTCTCCTCTCTCTCTCTCTCGCCCTTCTCTCTCCTCTCTCTCTCTCTCTCGCCCTTCTCTCTCCTCTCTCTCTCTCTCTCGCCCTTCTCTCTCCTCTCTCTCTCTCTCTCGCCCTTCTCTCTCCTCTCTCTCTCGCCCTTCTCTCTCCTCTCTCTCTCTCTCGCCCTTCTCTCTCCTCTCTCTCTCTCTCTCGCCCTTCTCTCTCCTCTCTCTCTCTCTCTCGCCCTTCTCTCTCCTCTCTCTCTCTCTCGCCCTTCTCTCTCCTCTCTCTCTCTCTCTCTCGCCCTTCTCTCTCCTCTCTCTCTCTCGCCCTTCTCTCTCCTCTCTCTCTCTCTCGCCCTTCTCTCTCCTCTCTCTCTCTCTCGCCCTTCTCTCTCCTCTCTCTCTCTCGCCCTTCTCTCTCCTCTCTCTCTCTCGCCCTTCTCTCTCCTCTCTCTCTCTCGCCCTTCTCTCTCCTCTCTCTCTCTCGCCCTTCTCTCTCCTCTCTCTCTCTCGCCCTTCTCTCTCCTCTCTCTCTCTCGCCCTTCTCTCTCCTCTCTCTCTCTCGCCCTTCTCTCTCCTCTCTCTCTCTCGCCCTTCTCTCTCCCCTCTCTCTCTCGCCCTTCTCTCTCTCCTCTCTCTCTCGCCCTTCTCTCTCTCCTCTCTCTCTCTCGCCCTTCTCTCTCTCCTCTCTCTCTCGCCCTTCTCTCTCCTCTCTCTCTCTCGCCCTTCTCTCTCCTCTCTCTCTCTCGCCCTTCTCTCTCCTCTCTCTCTCTCGCCCTTCTCTCTCCTCTCTCTCTCTCGCCCTTCTCTCTCCTCTCTCTCTCTCGCCCTTCTCTCTCCTCTCTCTCTCTCGCCCTTCTCTCTCCTCTCTCTCTCTCGCCCTTCTCTCTCCTCTCTCTCTCTCGCCCTTCTCTCTCCTCTCTCTCTCTCGCCCTTCTCTCTCCTCTCTCTCTCTCGCCCTTCTCTCTCCTCTCTCTCTCTCGCCCTTCTCTCTCCTCTCTCTCTCTCGCCCTTCTCTCTCCTCTCTCTCTCTCGCCCTTCTCTCTCCTCTCTCTCTCTCGCCCTTCTCTCTCCTCTCTCTCTCTCGCCCTTCTCTCCTCTCTCTCTCTCGCCCTTCTCTCTCCTCTCTCTCTCTCGCCCTTCTCTCTCCTCTCTCTCTCTCGCCCTTCTCTCTCCTCTCTCTCTCTCGCCCTTCTCTCTCCTCTCTCTCTCGCCCTTCTCTCTCCTCTCTCTCTCTCGCCCTTCTCTCTCCTCTCTCTCTCTCGCCCTTCTCTCTCCTCTCTCTCTCTCGCCCTTCTCTCTCCTCTCTCTCTCTCGCCCTTCTCTCTCCTCTCTCTCTCTCGCCCTTCTCTCTCCTCTCTCTCTCTCGCCCTTCTCTCTCCTCTCTCTCTCTCGCCCTTCTCTCTCCTCTCTCTCTCTCGCCCTTCTCTCTCCTCTCTCTCTCTCGCCCTTCTCTCTCCTCTCTCTCTCTCGCCCTTCTCTCTCCTCTCTCTCTCTCGCCCTTCTCTCTCCTCTCTCTCTCTCGCCCTTCTCTCTCCTCTCTCTCTCTCGCCCTTCTCTCTCCTCTCTCTCTCTCGCCCTTCTCTCTCCTCTCTCTCTCTCGCCCTTCTCTCTCCTCTCTCTCTCTCGCCCTTCTCTCTCCTCTCTCTCTCTCGCCCTTCTCTCTCCTCTCTCTCTCTCGCCCTTCTCTCTCCTCTCTCTCTCTCGCCCTTCTCTCTCCCCTCTCTCTCTCGCCCTTCTCTCTCTCCTCTCTTTCTTGCCCTTCTCTCTCTCCTCTCTCTCTCTCGCCCTTCTCTCTCTCCTCTCTCTCTCTCGCCCTTCTCTCTCTCCTCTCTCTCTCTCGCCCTTCTCTCTCTCCTCTCTCTCTCTCGCCCTTCTCTCTCTCCTCTCTCTCTCTCGCCCTTCTCTCTCTCCTCTCTCTCTCGCCCTTCTCTCTCTCTCGCCCTTCTCTCGCCCTTCTCTCTCTCTCGCCCTTCTCTCTCTCTCGCCCTTCTCTCTCCTCTCGCCCTTCTCTCTCTCTCGCCCTTCTCTCTCTCTCGCCCTTCTCTCTCTCTCGCCCTTCTCTCTCTCTCGCCCTTCTCTCGCCCTTCTCTCGCCCTTCTCTCTCCCTTCTCTCTCCCTTCTCTCTCCCTTCTCTCTCCCCTCTCTCCCCTCTCTCCCCTCTCTCCCCTCTCTCCCCTCTCCCCCTCTCCCCCTCTCCCCCTCTCCCCCTCTCCCCCTCTCCCCCTCTCCCCCCCTCCCCCTCTCCCCCTCTCCCCCTCTCCCCCTGTCCCCCTCTCCCCCTCTCTCCCTCTCTCCCTCTCTCTCTCTCTCTCTCTCTCTCTCTCTCTCTCTCTCTCTCTCCTCCTCCTTCTTATCCATCTCCCTTCTCTCTACATCTACCTTCTCTCTCTCCGTATCCCTTGTCGCTCCCTCTCCCTTGTTTCTACCTCTCCCTTGTCTCTCCATTCTCTCTCCCTCTTCCTTCTCTCTCCTCTTCCTTCTCTCTCCCTCTTCCTTCTCTCTCCCTCTTCCTTCTCTCTCCCTCTTCCTTCTCTCTCCCTCTTCCTTCTCTCTCCCTCTTCCTTCTCTCTCCCTCTTCCTTCTCTCTCCCTCTTCCTTCTCTCTCCCTCTTCCTTCTCTCTCCCTCTTCCTTATCTCTCCCTCTACCTTATCTCTCCCTCTTCCTTCTCTCTCCATCTTCCTTCTCTCTCCCTCTTCCTTTCCCCTCCCTTTTCCTTCTCTCTCCCTCTCCCTTCTCTCTCCCTCCTCTCTCCCTTGTCACCCCCTTCTCTCTCCCTCTTCCTTCTCTCTCCCTCTTCCTTCTCTCTCCCTCTTCCTCTCTCTCCCTCTTCCTTCTCTCTCCCTCTTCCTTCTCTCTCCCTCTTCCTTATCTCTCCCTCTACCTTATCTCTCCCTCTTCCTTCTCTCTCCATCTTCCTTCTCTCTCCATCTTCCTTCTCTCTCCATCTTCCTTCTCTCTCTCTCTCGCCCTTCTCTCTCCTCTCTCTCTCTCTCTCGCCCTTCTCTCTCCTCTCTCTCTCTCTCTCGCCCTTCTCTCTCCTCTCTCTCTCTCTCTCGCCCTTCTCTCTCCTCCTCTCTCTCTCTCTCGCCCTTCTCTCTCCTCTCTCTCTCTCTCTCTCGCCCTTCTCTCTCCTCTCTCTCTCTCTCTCTCTCGCCCTTCTCTCTCCTCTCTCTCTCGCCCTTCTCTCTCCTCTCTCTCTCTCTCTCGCCCTTCTCTCTCCTCTCTCTCTCTCTCTCTCTCTCTCTCTCCTCTCGCCCTTCTCTCTCCTCTCTCTCTCTCTCTCGCCCTTCTCTCTCCTCTCTCTCTCTCTCTCGCCCTTCTCTCTCCTCTCTCTCTCTCGCCCTTCTCTCCTCTCTCTCTCTCGCCCTTCTCTCTCCTCTCTCTCTCTCGCCCTTCTCTCTCCTCTCTCTCTCTCGCCCTTCTCTCTCCTCTCCTCTCTCTCGCCCTTCTCTCTCCTCTCTCTCTCTCGCCCTTCTCTCTCCTCTCTCTCTCTCGCCCTTCTCTCTCCTCTCTCTCTCTCGCCCTTCTCTCTCCTCTCTCTCTCTCGCCCTTCTCTCTCCTCTCTCTCTCTCGCCCTTCTCTCTCCTCTCTCTCTCTCTCTCGCCCTTCTCTCTCCTCTCTCTCTCTCGCCCTTCTCTCTCCTCTCTCTCTCTCGCCCTTCTCTCTCCTCTCTCTCTCTCGCCCCTTCTCTCTCCTCTCTCTCTCTCTCGCCCTTCTCTCTCCTCTCTCTCTCTCTCGCCCTTCTCTCTCCTCTCTCTCTCTCTCTCGCCCTTCTCTCTCCTCTCTCTCTCTCTCTCGCCCTTCTCTCTCCTCTCTCTCTCTCTCTCGCCCTTCTCTCTCCTCTCTCTCCTCTCTCTCGCCCTTCTCTCTCCTCTCT